>NC_056703.1:820000-1085000 GCF_018831695.1 Puntigrus tetrazona | reverse complement strand
GAATTTTTTTTTGGAACGATCCAAATACCTAAGGAGCAGCAACATACGAAAACTTTCAGAAATCAGAGCAAATCAGCAAAGAATGATTCTGAAGGATCGTGAAATGCTGAAGAGGGTATGTGATATACATAAATATATAAAATATATTGAAAGAGCACGTTTTTAAATTGTAATAATGTTTCACGATCGTACAGTTCTTGATCAAATAAATGCAGCCTTCATAAAATACAAGCTTCCATAAAAATTAAAACATCTTACCAACCACAAATTTTTTTGATATATATATATTTATCCAAAAACTGCGTACCGATCTCCAATCCAGCCGGGATTGCAGTGGGAACATTTCCCGTTGATGCGGTTGCAGAAATGACCATCTTTGCACGGCGGACACTGATCCTTACAGTTTTCTCCAAAGTAACCCTCTGCACAAAGCTGATCACATTTTGTCCCGTTCCAGCCACTCGCACACGTCTCACAGTGACCCTCCGTCACCTTACAGGGCTGCTGACCTTTACAGTGGCCACACCTGGAGCCACATAAAGATTGAGGTACAGTCAAAACCAGAATATACAAAAAAAATAAATAAATCTTACTTTTGTTGTTTTCCAGTATAAATATATAAACATTCCTAAATCAAGAAACAGTAACTTCAGAAAATGAAGTGAGTTTTAGGGACAAATATTTATCTCCCAATAAGGTCAGAAAACCTCATTCAAATGCAAAACAGGATTATTGTTCTTACACTATATCGCTTTTTGGTTTTTTGTTTTAACTGAATAACATTATTTTAATACATTTTAAATCATTTTAATACTATTTAATCAAAACCTCATTTTAATATTTAATTCAGAAAACAATAACTTGTGTCATTTCGCTTTTCAAGTGAATATATCTCGATTTGAGAATTATTTTCCATAACCAACGAGGATTTTATGGTAATAAAAATGCAAAAATCTTTAAATCCAAAGCTAAAGCTTTAAATACCAATATTCTGCACACTGTTTTGAAATATTGCTTTTTTCTGGTTAACATTTTTGTGGCAGCTCACATAATAGCTGCTTTTCTTTTCAGGATTCATTTATGCACAGATGACAGAAAGTTCAAAACAACCGCATCTGATATCGAATTTTGTAATATTATAAATGTATGTACTGTGACTTTCCATCGACTTAATTCACCCTTGTTGAAAAAAACAACAACAATGAATTTGCTTTATTATTTTTTAAATCTCACTTACCCATTTTGTATGGTAGTATATCTTTAGTGTGGCAGCACATAATTTTAAGCAGCAAAAAAAGCATATAAGTGTAATTTAATCCGGTCACTATACTTGAGTAATGATAAAAATAAAATAAATTTGTAAATATTTTAAAATAGAAAATTGTTATTTATATATAATAGTTTTGCACAATATTACAGTATTTTAATACATTTAAATAAATGCAGCCACAGTAAGCATCTTCCTCACTTGTTTTTGCAGTTCTGTCCGTAGAATCCAGCTGGACACGGCTCCCGGCATAGCTTTCCTCTGTATCCGGGTTTACAGGTACACGATCCATCCACAGGATTACACTTTCCGTTGGCGCACTGGCAGTGACGTTCGCAGCGCTGACCCCAGAGTCTCTCCCTGCATTGACATCGGCCCGTAAACTGCTCACAAGGCGAGTTGTTGCACACGCACTGAGCACCGCAGTTCCGTCCGAACCAGCCGGGGTTGCAGATGCACCGGCCCGTGTTCTGGTCGCACACCGAGTTGATGCTGCAGTAGCAGTTGTTGTTGCACTGAGGTCCCCAGTAAGCGGCGTGGCAGGTGCATTTGCCCGTCTCCTGGTCACATTTCCCTTTCTGACAGTTGCAGGGCTTCTCGCAGTTCTCACCCCAGCGGTTTGGGTAGCACGTGCACTTCCCGGTCACGTCATCGCATTTACCGTTAGGGTGACACGTGCACATGCCCTTGCAGTCCGGACCCCAGTACTGAGCGGGACACTCTAGAGGAGTCAAAAAAAGCACGGTGTCAAAGGAAAAAGAAACAGGTGTGCTGTGCAACTGGGCTGAAAGAATCTTTAACGTTGCAAAAGTATACTTTACTGTACTTTGACCACCGCATAAAATGTGAATTTTGTAAATAAAATACTTATTATAAGTGTGTTCAAATGTATATACACCACCATGCTAACCAAGGTGCTTAAAATACAGTAAAAACAGTAATATTGTGAACTATTACTACAATTTTCAAAACATTTTATGTCATTTATTCCTATGATGCAAAGCCGAATTTTCAGCATCATTACTCCAGTCTAAATCATTCTAGACATAAAACTTTCCTATTACTATTCACACTATAAACTGTTTTTGTCGGTTAATATTTTTGTGTAAATTATAATAGATCTAGGATACTTTTCAGGATACTTTAATCAAAAAAAGTTCAAAAGAACAGCATTTATTTCAAATAGGACTATTTTATAACATTAAAAATGCCTTTACTGCCACTTCATATTAATTCCGTGCATTCTTGCTGAATATTATGGTGAAGAAACTTTATGAAAATCATGAACAATTATGATATTTCCTCTTTAGAATAAGGCACATATTCAAACAGAGTCAAATGGATCATGTTGTTTTTAAAATCTGATGAAACTGTTAACATTGCTCTCGTTTTTCACACAGTTTCCTTGCAATTATACAAATTATAATTATAGTTATTACGAGTATACGATTTTGGAATGGAACACTGAAAGATTTGACAAATTTTATAAACAGACTTAAGTTTTGTTCATAGCTTAGCAACTTTATGATCTGCTGATTTGGGAATTTTTTTAAGAGCAACTTCTTGGACAGAAATTTGGATAAAATATTGTTAGTATACTTTCCTGGAAAAGAAATGCTGCATATCTAGTGTATATCTTTTTTAATTGTATCTATATTAGCATATAAATTACCTCAAAGCTTACTGACATGGAGTAAAAGCAAAAAAAAAAAAAAAAAAAAAAAAAAAAAAAAAAAAATATATATATATATATATATATATATATATATATATATATATATATATATATATATATATATATATATATATATGTGTGTGTGTTTTTAACAATTGTTTGATGCACTCACTTGTGTCACAACTTGCCCCAAAATATCCATGACGACAGCGGCATTCATTTGGTCGGACACACACCTCATTCTCATTACAAGTGAAGTTACCTTCGCAGAGAGCTGAGAAGAGAAGGACATAATCAAGATATGAATCAAATGACATCTAGGAAGTGATCTAACATGCTGGAAATGACACTTACGCGTTAGACAGTCCTCGCCTTGCTGCGCCCATCCGCTGCAACATATGAACCCCGGCGACCTAAAGATAAGATGACAAATCAAGGTCAATTTAATTGCACTGGCTTATTAGTTACAGAATGCTCAATCTAGATTACATCAAGATGCTACCAGAAAGGACAGCTGATCGTTAAACGTTTGCGTCAGCGTTTCTTTGCAAATGCCTTGACCAAAGTTTCAACCGTCCTTGAGAGATTTAAGCATGTGGCTCTTGAGGAATATTGCAACTGTCTGGATGCCATCTGTAGCTTCTCCAGAGCTTCACAAGCGCAGATGTTTCAGATAGCAAGCATACACCGACTCGCATCCAGTCGCACAAACGCGAGCGTAAGCGTTCATTCCATTCTCCACCCTCTCGCCGGCAGCAATCGTGCGAACCAGACGCATGGAACCGTTTGGAGAATAACTTTGTTGCATCGTCAAACGAGCGATTGGATCCTAGATGAGGCATGACTTTATTACCAATGCAAATGTCCTTCATCAGGCCAATAAATTAGTATAACAAAGAGTCTGGACTCCATGTAAACAGAAAGCTTTGAAATACCCTTCCCAAATATTAAATTAAACTTGTTTAAACGCAGCATGTTCTTCTGAACCCAAAATATAAAATGTCCGCAGTTTTTCATGCACCAATTCTGAATACACGTTCAGTGACTAATGACTTAAATTTGGTTCACTTTTTTCAAATGAAGCTATCTTTCGGCTTCAGAAGAACTGAAGCGTAGTGCATGAGTCATAAGCATCTCCTTTGTGCTCCTCAGAAGAAAGTAAGTCATACGGGTTTGGAACGGCACGAGGGTGAGTAAACGATGACAGAATTTTCTCTTTTTTTTTGCATGAATTACTCTTTTAATCTATCACATATGATCCCGGCGGAATTTTGCACTTGTCTGCGGTGGGTGTTTTACTCAAAGCATCTCGCAACAACCCTGCTGCAGCGACAGAAAACTATGGGAGGAAGAGGGAAGAATGGGTTTGGGACACAATAAGGATGGGGATTTAACCAGTTTATCCCATAAGAGCGCCACAGCACAATGTAGCTGAAGGGTTAAGGTTAGGGTTAACCCTAATTTCAACATGCTTGTTTACAGATTAATATACTCCTGGCCAAATGTTTGGGTCTGTTTCAGGAATTAATTTACTAATACAGACACGATCAAAGGTGACAATAAAGACATCTACAGAAGATTTTATTGGACAAAGATGCATTAAATTTACCGAAAACTGAAGTAAATACATTTGTAACGCTACAAACATTTATTTGAAGTTTTGCCAGTCTTTTGAACTTTCTGTTCAGCAAAAAACACAGAAAAATGCGTATCTTTAAAATATAAAATATAATACACACACATTGTGTTTCCATGTTTCATGAGGACTCTCCATAGGCGTAATGGTTACAGGAAACTACCTGCATATTTACAAAATTAATTGCATATTTTATAAGCTTGTTTCCTCATGTCCCCACAAGGTCAAAGTTTACTGGTATTTCTATCCTTGTGGGGACACTTGGTCCCCAAAGCGCGATAAATACCAGGTGCGCACACACACACACACATATTACAGATTTCACTGTATTTTTCATCAAAGAAATGCAGCCACGTTTTACCGACCTCAAACTTTTGAACTGAGTCTATATCAAGAGATTTGATGGAAAGTATGTGTAAGTGCAGTTTCATTTAAAGGCTCTCTAACATTCCTTGCATGAAAAGCAAAATGATCTGCCTGCTCTTCTCTAAACCTTTCAAATTATCCCTGCTATCTATGCTTCAAGTGGCTTCCCCTTAAAATTTAATACTCTCTAAGTGCTCCTTGGATATAAGACACATGCCGCCCCTTATATTCCTCCACATGTGACCCCAGAGAGGCCTTGTCCACACTTTGGCTTCCTCTGAAGCGTGGGGGCCGCTCTCTGCCTTCAGTCAGAGTTTGTTTAGCCTATGTGTGCATGTCTTAGCCAGACATGATCTACACCACAGCCCTGACTTCTCTGCTCTGTGTCAAACCCAACACACACACCGCAGCCAGAACGCGAAGCTAGAACCGCGGAAGAAAGCTTAAACAAATGGAAATTGAGCATCAGTCAACAGCTGGGGGGCCAAACTCGATTCAGCAACAATAAAGTCCTGTGTGGAAATTCTGAGCAATTCTGTAAAACGAACGTGAACTTCCTGTCGACGTCCGCGGCGGCTGAGAATGGGTGTTTGTGAAAAATACAAACTAGATCGTATCTGATGGTTTCCATTCTGATCTCAAGTACAGCGATAGCCATCTGGAGCCAGTAATCGCAAAGTAAACAAACTTTTAAACAACAGAGTAAACCGTTCAGCGCTTAATACTGCTAGAATTCCCCTAAAATGCCCAAAGAGACGAAATGCAACATCATTTAGAGATAAACATCTAAAGACAGCCGCTTTTAAAATATAGTGCTTCGAATTAAAATTATGCATATCATAATGTCATTTTGTGTGATTATTAGAACATTTTGGGGAAAGAGGCAGACCAATATAAATATCAGCCAGGCTAATTAATTGACTGTTTAGAGATTATTTCCAGGTTTTCATGCTCAACTACTTTTGTTAGGTTTTATTGTTAACATTGCGTAAAATAAATGCTTTTTTAATTGCGAAAATTCTTCTATCATTACAAGTACAGTTCAAAAGTTTGGGGTAAGTGTGTGTGCGTGTGTGTTTTAAAGTAATACTTTTTTTTGGCAAGAGCGCATTAAATTGATCAAAAGTGCCAATAAAGACGTTTCTATTCCAAATAATTGTTGTTCTTTTAAACTTTAGGTTCATCAGAGAATCCTGTATTCCAGTTTCCACAAAAATATAAAGCAGATGTCTTCAACGCTGACAATAATAAGAAATGTTTCTCGAGCAGACATTCGACATATTAGAATGATTTCTGAAAGATCACGTGACACTCAAAGACCGGTGTAATGACGCCGAAAATTCAGCTTTGCGTCACAGGAATAAATTACATTTTTAAAAATAAAGTAAAACAGAAAGTTGTTTTAAATTCTAAAAATATTTTACAACATTACTGTGCGTTTTCCCCCCAAAATGAGCCCAAATTTCTGAACGGTAGTGTGTAGTATCAGAAATATGTAGGTCACTTCTTTGCGCTGTTCTCAGTCTTGGCTCCCTTGATGGAAAAGAGCAGCTTTAACATGTTGATAACTCCTTTTGTGTCCCACAGGGGGAGAACAATCACAGACGATGACAGAATTTACGCAGCCTAGTTTGAAGCAAGACCAACCGCATTTAGACGGATTTCTGCTATAGCATGGCAAGCACCCTCAGTTTGAAATCCAAAGTGAAAACGCTTCTCATAGCTGTTACATAAGCTGTTGTCCATCCTGCTCACTAGATATAAGCATTGGCATCAGCTGTTACTTAAAGTCAATTACTGGTTTCGTTCCCTCTGATGTGCGTGCAATATTTATTTGCAAATGTTTCGATTTGTAATTTGATCATCGATACTGTGATCAAGACTGCGATGAGCCTTCTGCGTGCATTCTTAAAGGCACAGTTCACCCCCAAAATTGAAATCACTTACATCCTCATATTGTTCTAAACCTTCATGAATTACTGTTGAACTTGGAAGAAACGCTGGTAACCGTTCAGTTATACGCATTCTTCAAACTATCTTGTTTTGAATTCAACAGACAAAATTGGGAAGAACAAGAAGGGGGAGTAAATGATGAAAGCGTTTTCATTTCGGGGTGAACTATCCCTTTAATAAAATGTAGGTCAAAGACAGTTTGTTGTAGGTATAGATGATGCACCCTCGATGACCTCTGTGTTCAGGTCGAGAAAGAGTTTACGATCTGTATCGGAAGTGGAACCGTACAATTCCTTTTTTAACTCTAAAATAATGAGCAGAGTATAATAAACCGAACGATTATTACAAGAAAGATGCTTGTTTTTTTAATCCTTTGAACTAACATGAAACACTTATTTGCACTAATGAGCAATAGGGATTTTATTAGCAATTAATGTAATTGTTCTCTTGCGCACACTTTTATACAATATCCAAACTATGCCACGACTTCAACGCTTCAGAGTATTTGGTGTCGCCCCCTATCCCTTAATGTGTGCCAGTGACCCAGATGTGAAACAGGATGACTGACACAGATCATTTGCAGTCGGAACAACGTTAGTACAGTTTTAATAATATTAAAAGTCACTCATTTCTTTGCATTTTCATATATATTGCGATTAATTAGTGTTATAGCAAACATATAATAACAAAGCACGCGTCTTCCTTCACTTTAAAAGTTTAACTTTTTTAATATATACAATATATAATATATACTCTAAGTTTATGAATGTTTTTTTAAGCTCATGGGCCTAGTGTTTATTAATTACCGCTGCATAAACTTTATTTTAATAACATTTAATTTTCAAACCTCTTCGAATAAGGCCTTTTGTATCACGCATTGCGTCTAGACGCCGATGCTTTCTTTTATTTCTATTTTTTTTTCCCTCCCCATAGAAGTTATTCATCCGACTTACCCCGGAACTTTGCAAACGTTCCTACCCTTTGGACTGAGTTCTTGACCGAAAACGGGGCACAAGCACAGAAGCAACAGCACTAATAACGCTAAAGTGCCCTTTAGATCCATGGTAGAAGAAACAGCATATCTCCATGCGCCTCTTCTGCTCAGCATTCCTTTACTTTACAATCTCTAGGAGTTCGAATGGGTTATTCTGTATCTCGTAAGTCTGAAAACCGTCGACTTCGGTCGGTCGAAAGTTACTTTATCCGCACAAACCGTTTATCCGCTCGCTTTCGGACTCCAAAGGCTGAGGCAGGGAAGAGAAAAGAGGAGGAGAGGGCGCACAGAAGTTATAAAACCAAACAGTTATTCCCTCCGTCCAGCCCCAGTTCCTGAGGAGAACTTCTGCTTCTGTCGCGCGCTCCGAGCACTGGTGGATGTAACTGGCGCATAGCTGGAAACGTCGGACGCCGCGATGCCCCCGATTTGCCGCTATTATTTCCAAAATGCGGATTTTCCGCGACGATGCGCCGCTTCAAGAAAAAAAGCTCCGCAAAACTTCACGCGCGTCCATTTTGAAAAAGAAACGGGGACTTTAAAACGGCTCGTTGTTCTCTTTTCTGAAGGGGAAATTCCTAATTAGTGATCCTATCTCTGGCTCTTGGGAATTCGGCGAGCCTGCTCTCTTCGGCGTGCAGCGGTTTCCCAAAATCTGACCGAAACCACCCGAGCGGCTCTTCGTCGAGTGGGTGTGACTATGGGTATGCTTAGGTCTTAACCGCGGACCCCTGAAACGCGCTGAGAGTCTCCCCTCATTAATGACGTCTCGTGTTATTTGTGTGGTCGTATTTAAAAACAGGCAAACAAATGCATGCATTCTCGCGTAGTTACATCAGGACCCATCCTTCACCTTTACAGAATCGCACCTTCGTTTATGACAACGTAGATTTAGTAGTTTATCAATATATTTTTTGCAAATTATAAGTGTAACTGAGTGTAACAAACTTTTATTTTGCAGCTTTTGGACAGCTACAGAAGTTTTGTCCGCTTGGTAGTTTTGCGTTTGTTTGTTTTTTTTTGTTCAGTCTTGTAAAGTGAATTACTTTAACAACGCAACGGCTCCCCCCTCCGTTAACTTCAAGGAACGTGCGGGTGCCCGACAAACTTTTACGTCACAAACACGGCTCCAAGAGCAAAACTAAACGACGAAGAGAGCGAAAACTAAATAATAAGTTTTTTTATGCATTATCTAAACCCACAGATTGTATAACCTAAAAAGTGTAGCTAAATTAATTTGTGCATTTATGTACATCTAGGAGTTTTTATATTACGGAACGCTTAGGGCAGCACATGCGCGTGCTACGTTGGTAAACAGAAACGTCACTGGATTTGGGCCAATCCTTCAGCCCGGATTTGAATATAGGCGGGGCCCCAGAGACAGGTAGCGTTAAATAATACGCTCAAGGACACGGCGGTTTTCAAAACGCTGTAGCTGGTCTGTGTTTACTGTTTTTACGGAGGTCCTGAGCTGATGTCTCTCCGCAAAACCCTCCCCGCCTTTGGGCGCGCGACTCTTGACAGGAGTTTGGGGCTCTCCGCTCGCCATCATCGGAGCGTGCAAGCGTTGCATCCAACCGAAACAAACCCCCGAGACGAGTCTGTGGACGGCCGAGAGCATGTATCTTTCGGTAACAAGATCTCCATTGACTTTGAACAGACCAAGGAAGCCTACAAGAGCAAAGACACACTTGAGTTGCTTAGAAGCTTGGTGGTTTTCAAACTGTGCTCCTATGATGTTCTGGTTGATAAGAATAAAGAGGTATGTAATGCACTTAACGCTTGGTACACTATTAACCAAAAAGGAGAGCCATCCTGTACTGTATATAAATAACGTCTGTGTCCCTGTCTGGAATTACTCTGTGGCATTGTACCAGATGATTGACAATAATGGCATCTTGCCAGGGAGAAGTCATGTGGTTAGTGTGTACAGTTACAAGAGCCAAGATTACTAGCTAGGGTAGAATGTATTTAAGACATGCGCAAGTCTCCTTGACCCTTAGGAAACCTTCACAGCAACTCAATCCTAGTCCTCACAATCCCCGGCATATTTTGCATGTCTTTCTTGTTCAACACACCTGATTTAAATCATCGGCTCTTTAGAAGAGAGTTTCATGAATAAACCAAATGATCCTACAGTCCCTGCACGTATACAGTATACACCGTGGCTTCAAACTGCAAGGCTCCTACTGTAAACCCTAATGTCATTGCATAAAATAAAAAGTAGTGTTTAGGTGGAACAGTTTAATCATTTATATATCAGTATGCATTGATTGCTTACCTAAAAATACATAGGGCTCTCAATTTAAAACGACTTTACTGTAATATGCCCATGCCTTGACAACGCTCTCTGTCTCATACAGATAATGGACCTCAGTAGAAAGTTGTTGGGACAGAAGATGTTTGAGCAGTTTATGAAGATGACGTTCTACGGTCAGTTTGTGGCGGGCGAGGACCATCAGTCCATCAGGCCTGTAGTGCAGAAGAACCAAGCGTATGGAGTCGGGGCAGTGCTGGATTATAGTGTAGAAGAGGATCTCTCACAGGAAGAGGCTGAGAGGAAAGAGATGGAGTAAGTGCTCTCTTGTAGCCCTGTTCTCTACATCTGCAAACTGCCTCGTTTAAGCTGCTTTAGCTGATGAAGGACGACAGAGAGATAGATGCATTCATTTAATCAAAAGTGGCAGAAATCTTTTGTAACAATAGTTACTCTTGCTCTTTGTCAAAGAAATAATAAGAAAGGCTTCTTTAGCGTTAAATCGGCATGTTAGAATAATTTCTGAAGGGTCGTGGGACAAAAAATGTAATGTCAGGAATAAATTACACTTTAAAAGAAATGATTTAAAAGATATTTCTATCTAGTTATTAAATAAGTTATTTGAATTTTAATTTGTAAGGACATTTCATGCTGAAAAAAATGTGTGTGTATATGTATATATATATGTATAAACGTATACATATATTGTCTGTGTGTGTATGTAGAGCATTTTAACAAAATACACCTTCTATCGATAGGTACATTTTACATTCAGCTGAAAATTTAACTAGTCTGCAGGCATTTATTTTCAGAATACATGAGCCAGACCTGACCAATTAAGAGCAAAATAAATAAATCAGTGATATAGATCACACCAGGCATGAGAACAGAATATAAATGAACGCAATTATTTAGCTCCATAGAGCTATAGTGCTTAATTTGCTTAATTTCAAGCAGCTAATTAAGAACTTTTGCTCTCCTAATATCAACCTGCAGTTACGGGGCAATTAGTTTAGTTGAATCTTTAAGTGTTTGGAAAACTTTCTTTCTTTCCTATGATTGTAAAAACCTTTACAATCGAATCAGTGTTTAAAACCTGCTTTGCATCGCACTAACTACTTTTTCGGGAGAGGGCCTAGAGGTTAATGGCCATGCTGTGATTTGTGCTCATGTGCAGAGCTCACAGAAATAGACTGAGATTTGATCTGCTGTCACAGATGTAAACACAGAGCCGATATGCGATTGGTTGATTCGGTCAAGGCCCATTGCTTCTGACTGGCTTATGTGGAGGGTATCCACATGCTCACTGTTGAGGAATCTCGTCTCGCGGTACACATACTGACAAAGCGAGTGTTTTATAGGAGTTCATGCTGTGTTGTGATATCCGTGGGTTATTTATTTAATTATGCTTCAAACCTGCATCGCTATCACTTTTACGCATGTTTAGGGTTAGTGATTTGAACACATCTCAACCTGGGGAGTTAATTATTGGGGTGTCTGACCCCCCGAAAAACATCTAAAATTACTGGAGATTTTCCCAAATATATTTATATATTTAGTTTTGGTGTATTTATTTAGTTTTTTCAAAAGTAAATTAATACGTTAATTTTTGATATATACATTTGGATTTTTTATTTATTGGCATTTATGATTTTTTTTATTTATGCATTTATTATTAAAATTTTTTTACTGTTTTGTTACACAAAATAGCTAAATCTGGTACAAAGCATATATATATATATATATATATATATATATATATATATATATATATATATTTTTTTTTTTTTTTGGTTTCAGCAATGATATAAGTAGCAATAATTAACTATAATAGTCCTCTTTGCAAACTTTTGAAAAAAAAAAAAGATTTGGACTCCTTGTGAAGCCCTAGCAACCACCCAATGCATATTCGACGTTCCGAATAATATTAAAAACGTGCTTTCAAATTTAATTTGTTTCCTGTTTGTCAGCATTACTGAAACATTTACAGACATTATTTGGCAAATAGTACACGGTTTTCATTTCATGCAACTTGTATACTAATTGCGGTCTAGGCTAGTTAGAAACGCAGTCCGCAGCCTCTCTACTCCAAAAGAGGTTAGCTCTTTAATAACTCTGCAGGTAACTTTTTGTCATTGGTCCTGACCTGGAAGTGAACCAGTGACCTTTCTGATATCAGCCCAGGTCCTTAACCATTAGCCTATACTACATTTCAACAGCTGTGTCAACGTTATGACATTTGATTAAAAAATGTCTTCATTTGTTCCTGTCATTGACCTTTTGGAAATTACAGAGAGCCGGTGCCGTCCCCGAGGGTCTCCTGCTGGAAATATAAATGAAATGTATTGCCTGAGTACCGAGAGAGAGAGAGAGAGAAAGAGACGGAGATATAGATGATATGCCATTTGGATTATGAGGAAAAGCCAGCGATACAGAGTGAGATCCAATAAATGGACTTCTCCTCCACATCACTGCTTTCATTTCTGAACGCAGCTGTCAGAGGTCTGAGCAATTTTATAGGCGTCCCTCCTCAGATTACTCCGTGGCTGTAAAGCGCAGTTCTCTCCGTCGCCTGAGAGGGGCGCTAGATCACCGCGAGCTCTCGCCTCGCCGTCGAAATGAGCTGAAATGGAGCGTTTATTGGAAATGCTCTTTACAACCACAGAGGACCCTGGCTGGTCACTGGCTAATAAAAGCTAATTTATGTTCGTGATGTGTGTTTTAGAGCCTCTGCCCCTATCAATATTGCATTAACATCCACCCCGATGGATCCTGTAATGCTGTTATACAGAATAGAGTGCTCAGCTTGGCTTTTCAGCATTATCAAGGGTGTGATAGAGGGAGAATGCTGGAGGATGTGGCATTTGAGTAGGCTGCCATCTAATATGCAGGAACCCAGGGCTGATCATTCCGTTGAGGTCTCAGACTCTCAGTTTCTGCCATGTATCATTTTGTATGAAAAAGCTGTTATTGTTAAGTCTTGGTTTGGTGCAGACAGCCATTATTATTATAATGACGACCATCGGTCCTCTGTAATTGACTCGCATGCATTGATTTTATGAAATGTTGACGGTTATCTGTCCAAGACTGTTCTACAGAATCTCTCTGTGCTTGAATCAAAACAAAATAAAATAAATGAATTAATATTTCACTCATCAAATATATGATGTGTGTGTATATGTATTAAAATACATATAAATACACACACTCTTGTATTGAAGCAATAGATGTTATGTTTATGTATTAAATATAATTTTACATAATTTATTTGGATATAAATATACACGCGTGTAAATACTTTCAAAACCTATGCTATGTGTGCGTTTCTTTGTATATACATAAATATATACAGTACACACATTATGTAGGCTAAGCAATAAATTTATTTTGAATGTGATGAATTGTTTGACAGCACTAATATACAGTAAATTATTATTAAAAAGAGCAGTAATTTTTTTTAAGAGCAAAAAGCTTCACATGCAAAAAACTGCTTGCTTTATGCATTTTTTTGTGACTGATGTAAAACATAATTTTTTTAATTGGTATATAGAGCAAATTTTTCATTTATATCAAAAAAGATATATCAAAATTCCCCTAACAAACAATGAAAAGGGTTTTAAATGCATTTTGTGTATATGTATATATATATATATATATATATATATATATATATATATATATATATATATACACACACATATGTATATACACATATGTATATGTATATGTGATGTAAAAACGCTGTTTTGTTTAGCTGCAGGCATTAACTGAGCACTTTAAGTCTGGAAGGACTCGAGTCTGTCCGCTAATGACCCCATCAACATCTCAACATTCCTTCCTGTTGGAACATTACCGACGTCAAAACATTGTCTCCGCTGAGCCGCCCCATGCAGCGTATCCACAGCTCTGGGGTGGACGGGGGAAGAGCGGAGGCGTTGCTGCGAGTGCCGTTCGAAGGATGTGGAGATCACAGGAGCTCGGTCTAAACAAATCACTGCCCCGTGTGGCTGTGTAACCTTTGAGTTGGCTTGAATGCCTGGCCTGAGAGGAGTAGAGAGTTTAAATGCATGCGGGTATAAGCATAGACATCAGGCGGGAGTCAGTGTGTGACTTTAAGTGCTGACCCTGAAATATAGAAGGGAAACAAATAGCAGAAGTGCACCACAGTAAAGTGACTTCATAGCAGCCTCTGCAGTTATTATTGATCCCTCTCTACAGAAACTGCTGTTTCTTCATTTTGTTGGCTAAAGGTCTCTAAAAAGACCTAAAGAACAAGTAGTTGGTTTCATTAGTCCCCTGTTTTATTAAAAATGTCAATGCCTTTCTCTTTGTTGATAGATCTTGCATGTCTACATCAGAGAAAGAAAGCCCTGGTGAGTATGTGCACCATTTTAACAGTTGAATTCTTTTGTAATATCGAAGCAAAAGGTCAAACTTTCCCTTTTGGACGCTGTTTTCAGGAGCTGAACAGCGGGAGAAAAAATTCACAGCCCATCGGAAGTTTGGCGATCGTCGTGAAGGCGTGACAAGCGCTCGTACTTATTTCTATGCCGATGAGGCCAAATGCGACCAACACATGGAGACTTTCCTGAAATGCATCAAAGCCTCGGGTAACAGACCATCTATTAAAGCTGATTAGTAATTAACTTTGGAATTGGAGTCAGTTTACAAGCAAAACTAAAGCCAGGAGCTACAAATGCAATGACCAAAACATAGAGAAAGTATGCAGGGCACTTTCCACGAATAGGTTACAAAGCAGGGCTTAAAACTTACAGATATTGTTTTGTTATTAAGATAGCACTATTTATAATTGTAATTAAGGTACATAATTTTTATGTATTAATATGATTAATATTAATTGGATTAATACTTATTTTTATATATATATATATATATATATATATATATATATATATAATAATAATAATAATAAATATAATAATAATAATAATAATAAATAAGTTGTTTTAGGTTTTTTCGTGCTGTTTAAACACATAACATATTCCAAGCTAATACAATTTATTGTTTATTTGAATGCCATTTTTTATTTTAAGAAAAGGTACAATATACATGAATAAATACTCAAATAAATGTAAATATACACAAGTTAGTCAAAAGGCTGATTCCTCTTTTGCCTGGTGTTATTAGGCAGAAAAGGAAAATAAATCATTAATATGTAGACAGAGTCTAAATTATGTTACTACGCAAGTGTCTGTAATTTATTATTAGTCCAGAATGACGGGTTAGTGCATAAGGTGTGTAGGCCAAAGTATTATTCAAAATCAGTTTTGTAAGGAGTATGAATGCACAAGCCTGTGAGATAATACCATTTCATATACATTTATTTGATGGTACCAATTTTTGGGAATTCCAGAATACATTCATAACTGAACTACAAAGCTGTGTGATATGTTGCATATGAGCTTACATCATTCAATATGTCATATATTAATAGACAATACTAACACAGAGTGTGACGCATCACCATATGTTTAGTTTTTGAAATCATGATGGCATATACAGTGCTGCCTTTTTCAAAAGCAGAGCAAGTTTTAAAACACTTCTACTTTCAAATAAACAGCATTGTCTTGCAATAGGTAGATTTTTTTTTTACATTGCGTTCTGACTTCCATCAAACTTCTCAAGCTGAGATTCATTAATAGAAATGACCGAACACTAAAATATACTCTATTCATGGAAAGTGGTGCAAAGTTTTATCCTGTTTCTTTTTTTATTCCTTGCCGTGTGCTATGCAGATTATTTGTATGTGTTTTTAGTGTATGTGCAAGAGTGCCAAGAAAGCATGGAAGCTGACCAACTTTTGAAAGCATTTATATTTGTGAATGTGCATGCAGCTTGGGTTTTCCATTATGCCAGCACTATTGGAGAAACACCCATTGTAATGCACCGGCAACACTAAGTATAACTGCACAGAATTCATTCAGCGTTCCTGGAAAATTGCTCCTAAAAAGGCAGTTTCACTTCCATTGCTGCAGTAACCTCTAAAATAACTCTAAAAGAAAATCACCTGCCTGCTCAGGTGGAAGTTCTGAAGACGGTTTCTCGGCTATTAAGATGACTGCCTTGGGGCGACCACAATTCCTGGTAAGACTGAGGTTCAGGCAGGGTTCATTCATCAGAAAACACGGGTTAAAATCCGTCACCTTGGTGAACTAAACAGGCTCCTCATCTTTCCCTCGGGCGTCTGTAGCTCCAGTTCTCCGAGGTGCTGGTGAAATGGAGACGCTTTTTCAGTTTCCTTGCTGCCAAGCAGGGGAAAGACGGTGTGGAGGTGCTGGAGCAGAAACTGGATCTGGAGCAATTGCAGGTACGAATTGAGTTCAAACTGCGGCCAAACTCACAGATCAACCAACACTAAAGCGTGTTTAATACTGCAATAGACTGTAAGGCGACTGTAACAAATCTGACCTGCAGCAAGCAACTGGAGGCTATATTTCAACGACTGTACAGTATGAGCTGCATTCATTTTAATGGCAAAATCTAATTAACATGACAATAAATAATTAAGTAGTCTTTTAGCAGGCACTTAGACAGGACATTTATATGTGATTATTTCCATAAGAGAAACCTAAGTAGGTTTTGCTTAAAGGAATAGTTCACCCAAAAATCTCGACTCACCCTCAGGACATCCAAGATGTAGATGAGCTTGTTTCTTCATTGGAACAAATAATCACTTTCTTAGCACTGAATGGGTGCCAAACAGCTGATAAAAACATCACAATAATCCACACCAATCCATCATTGTCTTATGAGGCAAAAAGTGGTATGTACATATCCATTATTAAGACATTTTAAATTTCAAGCCGTTGCTTCTAAGTCTTCCGTCTGTATTATTACTTTCTCCTTTTACTTCTCAAGAGAGAAATATGCACAAATCCAGCAGAAATCATCAAATCTCATTTTTGGGTGAACTATAGTACGTTAATTGACTCTCGAGTCTTCAGAATGTATCACTATGGATTTGGTCTCATGAATGGAAATGTGTGTGTTTTCTTTTGCAGACTTGTCTAGCTAGACTGGGAGCTCAAGGCAACATTCAGAGCTGTTTCTCTGATGGACGACTGCACTCATCAGGGTGAGAAATACCAGTTTCCCGTTGCTGTTCTGACACTCAGACTTGTAAATCTTCCCAATCAATGACAGACAATGAAGTTATCTTATGAACTGAGGAGAGCTACTCAAGGACTATTCCACGGGTGCTCCATTACTCCTGACCCCCTGGAGTCAACTAAACCCCTGAGCAGCTAAACTCATATAAGAGCACTTTGCGCTGCAGAATCGACCAGTTCCGTAATAATGCATGCAAATCCTTTGATGCTCAAGAAACATAATTTGTGACAAGCTGCTGAAACGTGAATGCTGTGTTTTATTTGTTCACCAAAGCATGGTGGACATGCTGGACTGGAACCGCCTGATCGACGAGAGAACGAAGATATCTGATCTGCTGGTTGTCCCGAACCTGGAGGTAAGCAGGCGGCTAGAAATGGATACTTTAACCACAGCATAAATTAAGAAGGTTATTGATTTCTAATGGTCTAATTGCTTCTATAAACACTGGAAAAGCCCCTTCGAAGTTTTGAGTTTTTCCCAGGTAATTCGATTATAAAGAGATTTTGCCTGCAAGAGTAGCAAGAGCAGAAAACAATCTCTTTTTTTTCTTTATAGCATTTTTAACTTAAAGGCGTGACTTAAAGAGATAGTTCACCCAATAATTTAATTTCTGGCATTAATCAATCAAGTTCCAAAAACATAGCAAGGACATCGTTAAAATAATGATCTGAACATAAACAACGCACCCAAAAACAATGAATCATGAAGTTGTTCTATATATAATGTGTTTGTACTGTGTTCATTTTCTTATATTTAATAGATAAACATAACATATTTCGTTAAATATATACATGCATGTGTTTGTCTTTATTTATACATAATAAATATACACACTATTACACAAACATATTATGTAAAGAAAAACTTTTATTTTGGATGTGATTAATCATTTGACTATTAAAAATAAAATCTAATTCAAAATATGAATAAACACTATTACGAGAAATACTGAAGTAACACTTGTTGATGTCACTAACTGTTAGAAAACAAAAGCTCAGTAACAACCCTTAGTATGATCAATAACCATTTATTATTTATTTTTATATTAGTAAGATTCACTTTTCAAATAAAAATGCATCCTGGATTTCTGTTCAAATACTGAATTTCGTTCCATTTTTGTTTGTTATTTTAACAGACTGGTGAGTTGGAGCCTCTTCTGTCCAAGTTCACAAAGGAAGAGGAGAGGCAGATGAAAAGGATGCTTCAGCGACTGGACGTCTTGGCTAAGGTGCGCTCATTGGCTGTGTTCTTCTTCTATTTTTCCTGTGGTATTCATGCAGAGTGGCAGAAGGTCATGGTCTAACAGACAGTCATGGATGAAGAATGTAACAGAGATCGATTTTGAGAAAGCCTTCAGCAGAGTGTGGAGGTTAGAGAGCTGTTCCGCCCCGTCAACTTGATGTGAGGAACATGTATCGGGTTTATGTCGCACCGTGAAAGGCCTCTGGTACAAGCGGTACAAGCTGTGTGACTCACGGTAGACTCGAGGCTTCCTGTTTTTTAGCCTGGAAGTACCAAATCAAACAAAGTTTAGAGATCGCATATAACACTTTTTCTCCAAATTGGTTGCCTGGAGGATAAAAAAAATCGGCGTGGATCTCACTCATTGTAATGCGAGTTGCCATGCAATGCGACCTATATATAATTTATCCATTATAATTTTCAGCCTTAAAGGTTTGGGGTAAAATTTGTTGCTGTTTTAGAAGGATTTGTAAAGGATTATGTGCCACTGAAGAGTAACGATGCTGAAAAAACGTATTTATTTTTTTAGCATTTAAACATACCAAACTACTTTTATTTTGAAGTGTTTTGCGTGTGATTATTTCAAATGAATGCCACTTACTTTGTTATTTTGTTATATAATGCAATGACATTTAGACATTTTTAAATGTCCAAATCCTTTTTAACACCACTGTATCACTGTCATTATTATAGCGGAGGTTATAGCTTCATTATTTGTTGACAAATCCTTGGTTGTATCAGGAATGACGGTTGCCACATCAATTAAAACGCTGCGCTGTCTGTGGTGATGTCTTTTTTTTAGTCAGCTGATGAATGTGTTTTTAACTCGCCGCCTGCTTCTCGTGTGCTGAACAGCATGCGGTGGAAAATGGCGTCAGGCTGATGGTGGACGCCGAACAGACGTATTTCCAGCCTGCCATCAGCAGACTCACTGTGGAAATGAAGAGAATCTTCAACAGAGACAAAGCTGTCGTTTTCAACACCTATCAGTGCTACCTCAGAGTGAGCCTCACACACACACACACGTCTGACACCTTTGAATGGTGTTAACGTGGATCACACAATGATATTCAGAGATTTATCTACAGTTAGATGCTCTGCAGAAAACATGCTATTATGGCAGGGTAACATTTAAAACAGTGAACCTTTAAAATGATATTTAACACAGGTGCTTAGAAACTTTGTATTGCAATTAATCCTGAAATGTAATAAATAATGATGACAATTAAACACATGCAGTGCACGCACAACTTTGAGTCTTCAAAAACTTTAGGGTCTGCTTTTAATGTTGGTCACGGTTTTTTTGTGACATCTTTTTTTGTTCATTAGGGTGTTTTTGCTTCTATTAACCTTTAAGACATTTATCTGTACTGTATGTTCCAGAATATAATTGATGCAATTCACCCATCACAATAATCCTGTCAATCAAATTAGTGTCCTGTGAAATGGAAAGCTGAGTGTTTGCGAGAACAAATCTAACATTTAAAACCACCAAAATATAATTCCATAGTCCATAATAATGCTTTCTTGATGGATTAAAATGGTATGGATTGCAATGGTATGTTTTTATCAGCTTTTTCGACTCTCGTTCTGACGGCACCCATTCACTGCAGAGGATCCATTGGTGAGCAAGTTACGTAATGCCACATTTCTCCAAAAATGTTCTTTTAAAGCAACATATTCAACTACATCTCGGATGGCCTAAGGGGAGTACATTTTCTTCAAGTTTCAATAAGTTGTCTAATCTCTTACACATTAAACAAGTCCCCACTGCATTCATTTCAATACCATGCCAATTTATTAATAACCAATTTTTGGTTTCTGAGGGAGGTCTGCATTGCAAATGTTTGTTTACATGATATATCACATTTCTACAAAATCAGGATGTCTGTAGCAATGTAATGAATTCTCTGTGCTCAGGAGGCATTTGATAATGTGTCCATGGATGTGGAGCTATCAAGAAGGGAAGGCTGGTGTTTCGGTGCCAAGTTGGTAAGGGGGGCTTACATGTACCAGGAGAGAAGCCGAGCTGCAGAGATTGGATACGAAGACCCCATCAACCCCGACTATGAATCCACTAACAGAATGTACCACAGGCAAGAAATGTTCCAAATTCTTCCTTGCAAATTTCACGCTTGAAGTCTGTTCCAAAACCTAGCGAGCGGTCTTGTTGTCTACAAAGGCTGCTACTTTCTAAGCAGCGTCAGAACTGAAATGGAGTCTCATAAGTGACTCATCTGAAAGCTCTTCTTGGGCAGCAGCTCCATTAACGGTCACTCACCCACGCAAAACAAATAGAGCTACTCGCAAAAAACACACACGAGACTCCACTAACCCTCACAGCTGATTCCTATAGTCTAATGTCTAATGCAGTGTGGCCATGGACTCCCACTATCAGCCCACATCCACATTGTCTGATGCCACAAAACATGTCCTATTTGTCTCTTAGCTCGCATTAAAACCAAATTTTAGATATGACTTAATCTGCTATACCTTTACTTTTTCTGTTAGTTTAATTTATGTGTTATGTTTTTTGTTTGATATAATACTTTATTTCTAGACTAATAGAACATGGAACAACTTCTCATGAATATTAATTAACTAACATGACTGGACAGTCACTGTGATCTGATTTAATATTCAGTCGTATTCAAATAAAGACATCATTACCCACCAGTTTTAATTTATTAAATTTATTAATTTTTATGCCATGTCCAGATATTTTACCTAATTTATGGTCTAGAAAAGAATTCACAGTAATTCAGAGCTGATTTAATATTTATGAATTTCTTGGTATTATTATAAATAAAAATAATTTAAACTGAAAAAAAAAAAAAAAAAATATATATATATATATATATATATATATATATATATATATATATATATATATATATATATATATATATCTTTATTTGAATAACTTCTGAAACCATAGATGGGCAGCATGCTGTTCTGGAACAGAGAATTAGGGAAAATTCTTCATTTAATGAGAATGTTTCAAATCAAGAATGGGAAGCATGGGGTCAGGTTCACTTGGCCCCTCTTTAAGGAGCAAGATGACATGGCCAAGTACGTTATGAATCCAGATCAGCAGTCCTAAGATACTTGTCACATATAGGTCCTTATCAGAACATCATACTTCCCCTGAACTTCATTCAGATGGTCTCTGCTGACAGAATGTTTCATAGGCAGGAGAGATTTATCTGGAGTCTGGGCTTATCTCACCGTAGGTAAGCCTCTTATGATTAAGGCACATTCTGACAGCTTTCAAAATAAATCAGATCTTTTCAAAAAGCTTTTGTGTTTGGCGGTCAACAGTCATGTTGGCTGAAAGCGCGGACCAAAAGCAGGATGATTTATGAGCAGCTGGTGTCTTTCAGGTGTCTGGATTACGTGCTGGAGGAGATCGAACAGAATAAGAAAGCAAATGTCATGGTGGCATCACACAATATAGACACTGTTAAACATACACTCAAAAGGTAAGACTGATTTTCTCTCCTTCTGTCTTTCAGTACACAGTACATGAAATACATATACAGTACATGAAAATCATAAACAAATCTAAATATATGTTCATTCTTTTTTTTTGGTGGATATGGTGGATCATCTCTAGTGCTCACTAACTTTTAAGTACACTGAAAGTACACGCTTTGTTTAGATTATCATTTTTCAAATTATTAAAATCCATCATTATTTTAATGATGGATTTTGATATTTTAAGGCTTAAAGTCTGCGATAAGTGTATAAAAGTTTGGGGTCTGAACATTTTTTCAATGTTAATTAATGGCGTCTCCTACTAAGGCTGCGTTTATTAAATAAATGTAAAAACAATAACGGTGTGAAATATTACTATAATTCCAAATAATATTTTTTTTCTATTTTAATATTTTAAAATGCAATTTATCTTGAGATTTTTAGCAGCCATTACTTTAATCTTCACAGTATCGCATGATCCTTCAGAAATCATTCTAATATACTGATTTGCTGCTCAAGAAACATTTCTAATAAATAAATAAAAATCAACATTTAAACATTTAAAGTGAAGAGATGTTGAGCAAAAAAAACCCCCAAAAAACAAGTGTTGTTCTTTTGATATGAAGTCCTTCCCTGCATCACTAGGAACATTTGGACCCCTCTGGGAGTTAATTAATTTGTGTAAATTAATAATGTAATGTGCGAACATTAATTTTTTGTAATCACTCCTTAGGGGTGTAACCTCGTTTGACAAAGGTGTGCCAGTGACCGCCGTCATTAACATTCTCTGTCACAATGTCAAAGAGTGTCAGCAGGGCTTGATTCATACGGAGGTCCACACTAGTTACCCTCCTTTTACATCATTCACACTTAATATCACCTTAAGTGTCTCAGAATGTGTCTTCTTCGTGCGTGTAATGGCTATAACCGATAAGAGGGTGTAAAACTTTGAGTGAGCAATCGCCAGAATGTATCCGGTATTAAATGACCTTGCCAAAGGGGCCTCTCATTTTTCACTTTCTGTGACGGCGCTCTGTGTGTTTATGCTCTAACAGGATGAATGAAATGGGTCTGGCACCCACAGATAAGGAGGTGTACTTCGGCCAGCTCCTGGGAATGTGCGACCAAATCAGCTTTCCGCTAGGTGAACACACAAACACACACATGCTAGCGGTGTTTATAAAATCGCTTCTGTAGGCATCGCTTTAGTGAGATCACAGTAATATTTTTTGATCATTTTTATTAATTATAAACACATTTGGATATCATTATCTGTTAGTTTAGCATTGCTGTTTTACTATTGTAGTTTTTCGTAATATTTTGTAACTATTTTTAGATTTTATACACGTTTTAGTCATTTTGATATGTTTTACATAGGTTTATTATTTTATTCTTGTGCTTTCATAAAAATATACCAAAAATGTACATGCATTTTATTTATAGTTTGTTTATGTAATATTTAAGTTATATATAATGCTGTAAAATAAAATAAAGTATTACGTTTTTGTGTGACGTTTTATAAAATAGTACAAGATGTACATTATTACCAAGAGTACAGTTATAAAATGCATAGCAATCAAACAGATGCATGATCAAAGAAATTCAGTAAAACACTTTAAAATTGGTATTCTTTTCTTGTCTGCTCATATCTCTAGCTCAGGCAGGATTCCCTGTGTACAAGTATGTTCCTTATGGTCCAGTGAATGAGGTGATTCCGTATTTGTCCCGTCGAGCACAGGAGAACCGTGGCATTATGAAAGGAGTGCAGATGGAGAGAGAACTTCTATGGAAAGAGCTGATGCGCCGACTGACCAGTGGAGAGGTCTTCTACACACCTGCTGTATAAAACACACTCGGCTTCCCACCAGAGACTCCTTACTCTTGTTTTTCGCCTGTTCACCCATCCATTCGTAAATCTTTTTTTTTTTCCTTCACTCTCACCCAGGCTGTTCATGGTATAAAGCACAGGGGATCCATTTAAATCAAATACCACAGTTGGTGAAGCTCATAAAATGCAAATAATACTTAACCTGAAAAATCACAAATCAAAAAAAAAGTGCATTTGGGTCCAGAAAATGAAGTCTGTTTTTAGAGTTTATGCATTGCAGCATTATTTTCATGACAAATTAACACATTCTGTCTAATAATTGTTTTATTTTGTAAAGCATGAAAACAAAGCACCTTCAGCTTGTCAGATATATTCATCAAGTCTTAATGGGTAAATCTCATCAAATCATGTTTTACCTAAAAATTAAGAATATATAATAGGAAATATTGCACATTTTTCAAAAATAACGTTTTAAGATGGTTAAACATTGTTTTAAATATTAATAGGAGAATCGCTCACGCAATAAAAAAGTTCAAATATGCATACATCACTGTATTGTAAATGTTATTATAACAATATTTTCGATTAGGATAGTTTTTGGATGTTTTTGCAGCATATTTTACAACAACACGTATTTCATAGTAGATATAGATATTGCACTTTAAAGTATTCTTATTATAATAATCTTAATGGGGATCACGGCTTTATATTAATTTGGGTGAAATGTGCTTACCTGTCATGGCAATTTCACAATGCAAAAATAGTATAGTTCCTAACAAGAAATGACTCGAACACCATGATGCTATTAGAAAATCATCTTTAACTGGCAAAACTACTTTTCAGAATCTTGCATCTGGTGGCTAATACCAAGTAACAGCAGTTTTTATTCCAGTAGCAATAACTGTAGTAACAATTGTATTTTTGAGCAGATTGCTGTTGCCTTGGTGCATTTTTGCAAGGGTCAGGAAAGAGAGGTTACACTCTTCTCCTTCCACCTAATCTTTCTCTAATTCACTTTCCTTCACATTTCCGCTTCTCCTTTCTCTTTATTCCACCGATGGTCTGGTATTGCTTTCTTTCTCCGCTCTCATCCATCTCTCCAGCACCTTTATGGCTCTGAAAGGGCTCCCTAAAATGTCAGACGCCTGAGTGGGCACTGCTCTTTTATACCCTACCTTATTCCTCAAGTGGAACGCCAGTTATAAACATATAAGCATGATTTAAATAGTAATAAACGAACGCATCGGTATCAGTTTCTGATAAAGACGACTTGAATTCAAGGAAAACAACAACAGGAGTCGGAGAACTACATTTTATGTATGCAACATGTCACGCTCGGTGTAAGTTGGAGTGCAGGCAACATCCCTGTCGTCCAGATTTTCATAACCCCATAAACTTGCAAACAGATTATATTTCATTATGTTTCAGATGCGATGTATTCCGAGCGAGTGCTTTGTTTGTGCCCAAGCCAAATCTTGTAATTCGCACTGTGGATTTCATCGACAATAATATAAAAAAAACACACGGAAAGAACTGAACTTTATTTTGGCGCCCTCACTGCTCTTGATATTCTCTTGTGCTCAGACAAGCTCAATGAACTTCAGAAGTTCTGATGAGATGATTTTATGTTGGGGTTTTCGGCGTAATGATTTTGGTGTTTAGCATATACGGAGCGAAAATTAAATCTACTCTTTTATTATCTGCGTGATGAAGCCTTTTATGCTTAACCAACGGTTTCTCTCGCTCTGTTAATATTTTCTTTCCCTCTGTGGAGTATTTGGGGAAGATGAATAAAAAGCTTTAATTAATTGAGCCAAAGTTAATGATTTCTAGACAATTGCTCTTAAGTAAATGGCACAATTCCTCATCCATTTATATCCCGTTTTAAATCCGTGATGAATTAACGACCCTTTGGGCCTTTTGCTTTGAGAAATAACAGGCCAGACGGTAGTGCACCCTGCATCCCAGTGTTCTGCTGAGGCTGGGGCTGAATCCCAATTTACATATTATCCATTCTACTTAGTATGCGAAATTAGTATTGGTGGAACTGGCGAAAAAGAAATGTTAACAATTAAAGTTGGGATGTGATTTCAGCAAACATCATTTATGTAGACTCAAAACCGATAGTTTTATTTCTGGATCCAAGTTAAGTACAGTTGCATTTAAGTTTGATGAGTGATGCTAATCACTAAACTAATAGTGGATTAGTGGATCTTTCTTAGTTTGGCAGATGTTTTCCACTCAACTCGTGTATTAGTTAGCCGAGCAAGCTTAAAGGGACTATGTAAGCATTTAAAGTCCCCTTCAGTTCTTACTATTAACAAACTTAACTATTTTTTTGCTTCTATAAACTCCTAATTTGCTGCTTTTGAATGTAGTGATGTAGTTTTTGATGTATGGGGTTTATTAAGGCATCTAAAATATGGTCACGGTCACTTTTAAACCAAGAATAAAACAATAACTGTGCTGTGAGTAGCCCCTTTAAAAGGTTAAAGGTTGTATAAACTATGCAAGTTTGTATGTATGCTATGAAGTGGCTGATTCGAACAAATTGTATGTATTTTACTAGTTGCAAGTTTGTACAAATTGGTGCGAATGACCTAGCGTTAGAAAATCGCAATGTTAATGTTTTCAATATCTTAGTGCCTTATTATGCCTACGATTAGCCATTTATTAGTAGTGATTAAGCACATATTAATGCCTTATTCTACACGACCTTATTCTACATCCCTAATCATAATCAATACCTAAACGTAACCACTACCTTACTATTAGAAAGCAGCAAATTAGAAATGTATTGAGGAAAAACTCATTAGGCTACATCCTTTTAAGACAGCATGCCCCAATAATATAGTTTGATTTAACAGAATTTTCATTGTGTGGACATTTCTGTTCTAAGGGGAAGAAGTCATACCACTAATTTATAGTGATGTTCGTGTGGGCAGATGACGACCGAATTTTCAGTTCAAATTAGTTGATGTTAACGAGAATGCGTAATTTCTGCGAACAGGCTTATAGTAACCAAATGTTTGAGAGACATCCGTTACCACAGCATTCTGGGATACGGAATACTTAATGGATTTGTTTGTCATCAAATGTAGTGTGTTTTCAATCAGTCTTGGCATATACAACGCAAGTCCACTTTTTTAATTACAATGTTTCAGAAAAAATACATTCGACTGAGAAGCAGTCGCGTAATCGCATATAAAGATGTACTTAAGCAGGTTGATCTTCTGATTGCATTTAATGTACGTAAACTAATACATTTTCACTTAATTGTAACCAACTTGTTTCTGAAAACAGATTCAATTCACACTTCGTTATATTATTTCCGTAACACGCATCTTTTTGCAGTATAGTAAAGTGTAGGCTACTTTTATTACACAAGGGTTAATACCGGTCAGGCAGCAGCTGTGACCAGTTTTGCTGTTTGCACAAAACTGCTGACAACACAAAAGATGTGGTGTCAGCATAGATGAGATGAGACCGTTTTGGGACTCAGAGATGCTGTTATGTTATCATATTTAAAAAGAAAAACTTTTTGGCGTTGTATTGATGAAGCACACTCCAGCGTTGTAAAATGTGTGCACCTTCCTTTTTAACTCTCTAAAAGAATTTGAATCGCAGCCTCGAGTAATATTTTTCATTTGTCAAGCGGAATCATGAGGTTAATTCCCTCGCTGACAGTGGTTGCGTGTGTCAAATCACGGGTCAAAAGACCACCGATGTTACCTCACGCTCTAAAAAACAAGATTTATTTTAAGCTCTCCATACCTAGCCCGCAGCGTCAGTGCATATTGTTATGTAACATTATATATAATCAGTTGCGTGCAATCAAAACCTTTTATTTCAATGCATAATTCGGGGCATAAATGGAAAACACGCTTTTGGCCTTAAAAAAAAAAAAACACAGTCTGGTACGTTGTAATTTATGAACTCGAAAACAATAAAAATAAAACACCAGCTCCTGAATTCAGAATGAGCAAAATCCTTCACAGAAAAAAAAAAAAAAAGTGAAGCAATAAATATGGCACTCACTTTATATGTAGATTACAGTGTACAGATGCACACAGTATAAAGAAAGGAAAGCGAGATAGAATTGTTTGGGTTTCATCCTATCTGAGGCGATATTTTTTCACTCATAATCTGTTATTCATATTTTAAGAGCTGGAGGCGTGTGTTATTGGGCGTATTCAAAGACCCCATGTTGGTATAAATCAATCCTTTGTGCTGATGTTCTGTGCTGCTGTCACAGATATGACAATCTTGATTGTTGACAATTTTGTGAAATATAATTCAAAATGTCTCGGCATATAGAAACGAGATCAAACTCAGACTACGTGTTGTTGAGCAGAGCACCCCGAAATGTAAATTATGTAATTAATTACTCGCCTCATGCGTTTTACTACATTACTACTTAACTGAGTAGAAATGACCGGCTTCATTATGCCCTCCAGGGGGCGATACGGAAATAAGCATAGGCTGATTGCATACTCTTCAGTACTTATTTTAATTAGATAATTAGATTACAGAAGCTATATATGCAAACATGGTGACTGTGTTGCCAAGCAACCGTTAGTTTGTGGGAGGGGCTGTCTGTTGAATCGACCAATGGCAGATGAGGTGTTTACAAAGTCCTTCAGTACTTTTATTAGTTTCTTAACTTTTAGTTAGTCACCATTTGAAACGCTGACTGGCAGATGTAAGTGAAGGTATCGGCTGACTGTTAACCAAGAATAAATTTAATGACAATTATCGCGGGCTGCGGGCGTAACATTGACAGAAGAGTTTGAAGCTGCATTTGAGCTTTAACTGTGGAATTAATTACCTTTTGTTGCGCTTTGACAGGGGCCTTGCAGGTCTTCTCCTAATTTGATTTCACCGGCAGGTACACGGAGGGATTCCTGGAATACTGAAACAAAGGTGCGCGTTTTCATAACGGACGGTACGTCTTTCCTTTCCCTGCCTGTTTTCCTCTCTCTTTCTTTCTGCATGTATAATGCATCGCAAACAGGGCATTCGTCTCCATAATTTGATGGGTGCCCTCTTTCACTTTGAACGTGATGGATCCAGCTCCCCGATGAAGAAGGATAACAAGAAAGCGCGAGGAAGAGCGCAGGCGTGAGTCGGTGTAATGGGGGTGCGCTGCTTTGTTTTTTTTCGTGGAAGCCCTGAAACGTAAAAGGCAGTGTGGGTTTTCTCTTGCTGATCGGCAGCCAGAGCTAATTGGAGAGGATAGACTCTCAGAATCAGTCGAGACCAAAAATAAATGAATGGTCTGACCACAGACTCCATTAATGGTGTCGCTTCGTGATGTCTTGAGGTGCAGACCATTTGCTTGGAAACAGATTCGATTTGTCATTATTAAACGCCATCTTAAATAGCAAGCACGTTGAATCTGCGCCAATACGATGTCTATAAATGAATCAGCATATTACTAGTAAATAACATGTATACAATCTGGACTAAAAAGCTAAGACTAACTAATGGAACCTTACCGTAAAGTGTTACCACGATTCTTAATAGTATTAGTTTTAGCTAACAATAAGAGAAGCGTTATATGTGATGCGTTTTACTGGATAATTCACCCTGTTCGTTTTTCTTGACGTAAAGTAGACATTAAGCTTTTTTAGGCTTAATGCAACATAATAAAGAGCAAAGCATGGACATTTGGTGCGTAATTGGTGTTTTTCTTTATATTTTAGCATTACCATTCCATCCAAGAGAGTGATGTGAGATGTAGTTTGCTTGCACACCTCTTTGTCAATATAAGTGAGCAGTATTTTAGCTGTCACCGATCCTCATTAACGGCACACAAAATGCCTACGAACTAAATTGCGCAGTCAACACTCGACATACTCAAAACTAGTCGGATCGGTTTATTGAATATTGTAGCGTTTGTTATAAATTATTTATCCAATCATTATTACCAGTACATCTTATTCATATTTATATAGCTATCTGATACATTAATATATAACCCCTGCCCTCCAGCAACCAATTAGCAATCGCCAACGATCCAGCGGACAAAATCAATTCTTGTCCGGCATTTTTGTTTCTCATTCAACAAGCCGTTTCGGTCAATATACGTCAACAATAAGAAAGGAAAAAATAACGGCAACTTCCATTTCATGCCTTTAAAGAAAATAACGTACGAGTAGTGAGCTGTATATTACCTAAAAGTGTATACAGTGGTGTTAGAGGTAACGATTCAGTATTATTTTATATCTTTGTCCTGTTTTACTTTGAACGAGGTCATGGAAATTGCACCGAATTTTCCTGTCTTTGTCTTTTCCCCTCTTGCTCTGTTTCTGGTTTTCTTTTCTCCCATTCAGGGTTGTGATGAGTCTGTGCAGATGTAAAGAGACTGTGTATCAGTGGCATACTTTCTCATTTTCACCTGCGGCTTAACGGAAATCCATCATAAAAAGGTTCTACTGTTTTTATAACATCTTCATTGATTCGTCTCCCTCTCTCTCTCTCTCTCTCTCTCTCTATCTATCCGAGTACTTTGTGTGTCTTCCAAAAGCAACGAACATCTGCTTTCTCTGTCGGTACACACACCACCCCCTCACCGGCTGAGAGAGTGATTCATATAGCCGAGCCCACACACACACACACACACACACACACAATTAAGAGGCGACAGTGCTCTCTACCTCCGCCTGCCATTAGGTGGCACTCCTGCATTTCACGCGCCGCAGACCGGCAATACAATCTGAATCATGATGCCTGCAAAAACAAACAGCACATTTGATACGTCGAACATGAATCAAAGAAACACCTGGAGCTGCGACACATGTCAGCGGGGTCGCGCTTCGTATTAACCCACGCGCTTTACTGACAGCCTTGATCTCCAGCAAATCCAAAACCTGTCAGATGTTTATATAGTGCATGGGGCTTAAGTCGGTTTTCCCCCGTTACAAAGTTTTATTCATGAATAAATTAATAGAGCTTGATGCACAGACTACAGTCATATCGGTAGCCTGGTGAAAGCCGTTTGATTCGAGCAGGTCGCAATCTGGGAAGCGTCGGTTTATCTCGGTAACCTCCTGTTATCGGATATGCTCACTCGTGGAATAAATTAATAATGGGCAACCATGGCACATTGATACAATGAGTCAGTGACTCAAGAATGGGAAAATGTCACTTTTGGAGCAATGTGCTTAGAATGTTTAAAAAAGCCTGTACAGGTTATTATTATTACCTTTTTATTCATACTGTGCATGTATCACTCTGTGGATTGATTCAACGGAGCAAGTGCAAAAAAAAAAACAAAAAAAGACAATAATATTCCTAAAATAAAATTCAGCTTTGCATTACAGAAATGAGTTACAGTATAACAGTTCTTTTGAAGTGTAAAATTATTTGAAATGCTACTGTATGTATTTTGATGAAATGATTGTAGCCTTGGTCAAGTTCTCACAAACATTCGTACGCTGGGGTATAATAACTAAAACGTATAACGATTTGAAAAGATTTACTTTTCCAGGCCTTCCAGGATTTCTGTCTGTATCAAGGTTTTCCGTGAGAGTTAAATGAGAACATATGGAGTGGAAAAGCTCTGACCTGTCATTGTGCTGCAGCTCTTTCTCTGCGCATCACTCGTTTGTGCATGTGCCAAGTGTTTTCTCATCCGTCCGATCAAGCTTTCTGAGAAAACGTCACGAAGATAATATTACGGAGTGCATTTTCTGCTGTTTAATGGAACAGATGTAAGGCTTAATCCTTCATTGGCTCGTACGGAACGAATTGAGGGAATTGTCTATATTTGTAAATAGGCTGCGCATGGATATAAACACTGGAGATAAATGGAATATGTGAAAGTATCGCTAATACCCATCTATGTTGAAGTGACGTAATGCAATAAAGCAAGAAAGTGCCTTTTTAAGCCTCAAAATAACTGTATTACTGGTTGTAGTCGTACTTTTTTTTACATTGCAGATTCTTGCATTGAAATGAAAGTCATGCTGGTGCAATTTTATATAATAATTATGTATTCATAATTGTGTGAAGGATTTTATTAAATGTTTGTGTGTGTGTGTGTGTGTGTGTGTACAGTGTATGTTATATATATGGAGAAATGAACAACTTGTCTATTTCTATCAAATAATCTGATGAAAAGTAAGTATATATATATATATATATATATATATATATATATATATATATATATATATATATATATTATAATATATACCTACATGTGTATATATATATATATATATATATATATATATATATATATATATATATAAGTATTCATACTGTAAAATAAAGTGTAACTAAAATATATGTGTGTGTGTACATATATATTTATTTATTAGAATGTAAGTACTCAACTTTATATATTCACACATACATATATATATAAATAATATCACAAATGTACATTTTTAAAACTATAGTGATAACAATAAATGTACTATACATAATTGCTTCATCAAGTATGTATATACATTTAGCATAAACTACTTCTGTTTTAACGCACACCGTGGTTTGGAGAACCACATCTTGAGGTCTGCGTGTAATTGATGTTCCAGAATGAAACGGGAAAGTCTTTTAAAGTCACGTTAACCACAAACTTTATTTTACTCGCAAATCCAAAACCACTACTCTAAAAACCCATTAGAAGTTCCTTAGGGAACGCGTGGTGAACAAGCCTCGCGTGTCGGCCCACAACCTGACGTCACTTCTGAACAGCTCCGTGCGCACAGAGTAACATCTCGTCCGAACAGCGAGCAAAAGACGTGTCCAGACCGGAAACAAAACCGTCTTCACTGCGAAAGTGTGATTAGAACGGTAAGCTGCGAGTTTAGAAACGGTGTTAAAAGGCTTTAATAAATAAGGTGTGTGTCAATGTGAGGATGATGTGATGCTCATGCTCTCTTTCCATCTGTTAGCCTGTTGCTCTTTGAAGACGGTATGGGCTTGATTCAGATGCACAGATGTTTAACACCGATAAGATAAATTCAGTTGTTTACAGGTGAAAACTGTGACGTGTAGCTACACATTACATCTCTTCTCTGCCTGATTCGAAGTTAAAAGACCGTTCCGGGTTTGATACAGCATTATCTGCCACAGAAGATAATTTCAGCTCATCCATCAGTTTGTGAAAACAAACAAAATTGATGTTTGATGTAATGCACTTATAATAGGAGTCTATGAGGCATGGCGCCGCACTAGAAAACTAGAATAAAACTAGAATAAAGGTTCAAATAGACAGCGTTTTAGAGCGTAGCCATATAGTAATCTTGAACTGAAGAAAGCGGTATCAAAGATTACAGACTTTATTATTTTAGCCGGAAGCTTGTTTAGAAATCAGATGGATTCGTTTCGCTTTAGAAGATGTTAGATGTTAACTTATGTGATGTCTTTTTATCAGCTGTTTGGACTCTTATTTTGACGGCACCCATTCACTGCAGACTATCCATTGGCGGACACGTGATGTGATGCAAAGTTTTCTCCAAATTCTTTTCTAGTAGAAGAAAACAACTCCATCGTGGCCTCAAGGAAAGCATGTTTAATGCAAATTTTCATTTTTGGACAACTGTGTCTTTAACCTAGAACATTATTAAAGTCAATTTAATATAAAGGTTATATAACAGTTTGACAAGCTACTATTTTAATTAAGAATTATATCTCCGATGGCATTGCTGAAAATAATCTGCCTGAATCACTGATTATAATGTCCACGTGTGCACATGCCACAAACAAACTTAAATATATAAACTTCATAATGTTTGGCATATCCAGGGACTTGTTGTTCTCTGCTATGGGTCATCTGACACACGATCTGAGCGGATCCAGTCCATGCTGCTGAATCATAAATGCCCCGGAGAAGGCAAAGGGATGCCAGCTAAAGTTTACTGCTAAATCTAGCAGCGGTGGCACATTTATAGTCCATTTCACTGTCCGCGAGTACTGCAGCTATGAGTTATGAATTTATTTGTCAAATATAACTTTGAACTTACACTTTCATGCTATTACTGAATATGGTACAGTTAGAAAAAAGTATAACCAAGCAACAATTTGTGGTAAATTGCTTTTTATTCATTTTTTAAAAATTGTTAGTTTAATTGTATCTTACGTTTTACTGATCTTTTAACATGCTTTTGTCATTATTATATCATATATATATATATATATATATATATATATATATATATATATATATATATATATATATATATATATATATATATATATATATATACATATATATATATATATATATATATATATATATATATATATATATATATATATATATATATATATATATATATATATATATACATATATATATATATATATATACACATATATACATATATATATATATATATATATATATATATATATATATATATATATATATATATATATATATATATATATATATATATATATATAATGTATTTATTTTTCCCCATTTAGCTTATTTCTGTTATTTTTTTATTTTGGTTTTAGTTTTAATATAGCAACATTTCTTTTTAATTTAAGTTTTTACATTATATAATTTTATCCCAGGTTTATTTTTAGTTACATTTATGTATATTTAGAAACTACTGAATGATGCGTCTATATATGATTTGATCAGTTATTGATATTTAGTCTTTCTGTTTGTATCGTTTCCTCTGCATCTCTTTCTTGCTTTCAGTGCAGAAGTGGAGAACTTGCGGACAAGGGCTCAGTTGTCCTCATGGTAAAGTTCATCTGCGCGTCTGCGCCGAGCTTTCGGTCCAGGGTTGAAGAGCACCATCCGTCCCGAGCTCCGAAAACGCTGCTCACAACACAGCTTTTTCATTCCGTGACTAAACTTTATTCCTGATAGCCTCTCCAGGCAGTTTATGCAGCTCTTCAACTAGCTTTACTTGATCAATAAAATATATAACATAGCTTGTTTGGTTTGTCAGGTTCGAGACGGACCTGAAATATTAATAACCTGCACTCTCGTGATGTAAATAGTGTACTGTATTTTGGTTTGTTTGTGAGCTTGATTTGTTGTTATCTCAAAATAAAATGTATAAAATCGCAGGTCAGTAATGTAGAAGAGTAGATAGGTCTCGTTCTGTTGTACATGCGATGTATTATGCAAAAAATTGCAAATTTTATCGCTCTTAACTTTCGAAGAGAAAAAGCGCAGACACTGGACAAGGATGAATGTTTCTAGTGCACTATTAAATAAAGGATGCCGGTATAAATACGACGTGTACTTGGGATATATAGGGTGCTTTACAAACTGTTTATACTAGTAATACTTTAAATAAGTACTCATTTCTGCTGAGTATTGAGGTGCATTATATTGTTATTAAAGATCACATTTCAAATTTTTATTTACAGAGGACAGTTGTTTGCAGACTTGTATACGAATTTAGACATGCCACAACAGCAGACTGCGTCCGCAGATGATGCTTAAAAGTGAAATCAATCAAAATCAACAGCTAAAGATGGCAATGACACCAGATGAGTTGCTGGCACAATCTCTTTCTCGGTTTGTTAAAATAACTGAAACGCTGTTAGCACAGTTTTTTAAATAATGTAATGTTTAATGACTCTGCAAAAGAAAACCAACAGAATAGAGAAAGAATAGAGCAAGCTAGAGATAGTTTTAGTTTCTGATGAAAGTGTCAATCAAAAGAAAGCAATAGAATACAAAAATCCTACTACGAATTTTTTAAATAAGTAATTAAAAAGTCTAGAGAAAGAATAGGGCACGCTAGAGATTTTTTAGTTTCTGGTATGAATAAATAGATATACAAACCACTAGAATATATACATACATATATATCATATATATATATATACATACATATATATATATATATATATATATATATATATATATATATATATATATATATAATATCATACAAGTCTGCATGATCTTTTTTCATACACCACATAGTATGCAGTATGTAGTTAGTTTTAGCTATTTTGATTATATATACACACACATATACACATATATATACACACACACAACACACACACATATATACATATATATATATATATATATATATATATATATATATACACATTATTTCAGTTTTAGTTGCTAGTATGTCAAGCAAAATGTTGGCTTAATATATATATATATATATATATATATATATATATATATATATATATATATGTGTGTATATATATATGTGTGTGTGTGTGTGTGTGTGTGTGTGTGTGTGTGTGTGTAATTTCAGTTAATGTTTAGGTAACATTTCTGTAAGTTACTCTAACAGCCGAAAGCCGCATCTGGCAAAGATCAACCAAACTAAGTCTTACGGAATTACACACGTCTTATCCAAGGCTTCCCAGAATCCTCTGAAACAACTTGTAAATGTTAGCAGAGTGACATTGCAGGGGTTTGCTGAGCGTCCACCCCGCTGAAAAGTCAAAGGTCAGTTGTGTAACTTAATCGGCAAGGCTCGGCCATTATCGGCTTCGCCAGCAAGACCATACTGGTTAAAACTAACAGACTAGACCTGCTAGATGTTGAACGGCACGCTCACATCTGCACCACCTAGACCAACCCCGAACCAGCACTAATGAAGGGAAATCATGCCGTTTTATTTCAGGGGTGCAGCAGCTGCCGATCTGCTGGAGCGTGTTAATATTGAAGACGGTCCGTGTTTTAACACATCCCGCGGAGCCCTGTGTGACCTCTCCCGCTGAACACGACACGGGGAAAAAGCCCGGTCGGACCGCCGCTCAGCGCCGGACGCTCTGTCTCTTCGATCTGTACATGTCATTGATGAATTGACAAAAACGCCTCCGGCGCCTGACAGCGGGCGGCTGATCGATGCTGAGAATATGCGACGGACAAATGGAAAAGTACAGCAGCGGCTAATAACTGTCACGCAGGAGATCTAACTGTAGCCCTTCAGCATCCGCGCGTGCATGTAAATAACGTCAGTGAGTTATTTGAACTTTTTTTTTGTCCCCTTTCCATCTTACTAATAGAGAATGAAGGATTTGTATAATATATAATCAGATTTCATTTCGGGCGATGTTCAGACCGCGGTTACTGTAAATATGGTTGTCACCACTGTCTTTGATCTTGGAGTTTGTTTATCTGTCTAGAGGAGTACTGCAAGAAATCTCTCCCAGAAGAAGTCAAGAAATCAATCAGAGCAACTAGTCATGAACGGAAAGATGGAGGTATGGAGGGAAGATTGTTCCCAGCAGCACTGCGGTTGTTGAGTGTTTGAAAAAGATGAAAAATATTTTAAAAGCTAAAATGTCATCTTTATACATTGCATGTATATTTACACTGCCATTAAAAGTTGCACGTCAGCATTTTTTTTAAACAAATCGATACTTTCAGTGCGTTAAAGTGATCAAAAATGGCGTAAAGGTTTTACATTAAAATTTATATTTCAAATAAATGCTGTTATTTCGAACTTTCTGCTCAACAAAGAATCCTGGATGGGGATTTTTATTTTTTTTTTTATTTTTTTTTTTTTTTAATTGCTGACTATAATAAATGGACCACAAACATTTGAATGAAAGTGTATATTTAAATAAAGTTGCATTTATTACAAAAAATTATGAGACACAAATCTTTATGCTGTAAAAAAAAGTGGGTAAAACTTAGAACTTAGTTTACTTATTTGTTTTTACAGATGCAGAAAAAAAGCAGAAGTTTAAAAAAGCAAAAGCATAAGGATATATGATGACTTTGATGGTGCTTTGCTAAAAAACAAGCGTTTCACATTGCTAATATTGCTTTAAAATTAAACTGAATGGGGTGCTCACAGACAAAAGGATATATGAGGGAAAGTGTAAGATGCCTTTTGAAGACTGGGATGTGGCTCATTTGTTTTCTAGTAGTTTACATCTGTGTGTGTTGCTGCAGCATCTTCTCACCCTCATATGATCCCTATTGAAGTGAAAACATTTGCAGTATTCTGTCTTTTGTATACAGAAAAATGATTGACATATTATTCTTACTTACTGTTGCTAAAATAAATCAATAAAAACAACATTGCTACCTTTATCACTATGTAAACCAGTGTAAAAAACATTTTCATTTAAATTGCTATTACATTACATAACTAATTGCAAAGAAAAAGCTATTTACTCTGTTTTACCACAGGGTGTAAAAATTAAAAAGTTATTTTATTTTACACTGCAAGGAAAAAAAAAAAAAAAAAAGCTTTTTGCTTTACTACATTAAAATTTTTTACTTTTTTCCAGCCCAAATATCTAGAAATTCATAAATGTAGGAATTTTTAGATAGTGAAAATGAAACCCAAAATAAAAAATTTACCTGCATTTTTTTTTTTTTTTTTTTTTTTTTTAAGTTTAAATTTAAATTTTATTTTAGGGAAAAACCAAACTTCCACAAGTAACAGACTGCATTAAATTAGCAGTTTTGAAGCAGAATTGAAAAGATCTCTTGCATTTTGTTTTATTTTACACTGCAAAAATTGTCTTTTAATCTCCTACACACGACATAAACAATGCAGTTGCAAGCAGGAACCAAAAGCACACGTTAAAGACGACGATCGGACAAACTGAACCGAAACAAACTGGACTTAAATACACAAAGTAGATTACTAAATTAACAAGACACAGCTGAAGGCAATGATACAATTAACTGAAATTAACGCACACCGAACACATGGGACATGAGTCCAAAGTGTGACATATATTTCGTCTCATTTCCGGCCAAAATATCAAAAAATTCCTAAATAAAGAATTTGATTTTGATTTAAGATTTTTTAAAATAATTTTACATGTTATTCAATTTTGCCGTTTTAATTTAATTTAATTTAATTTTTATTTAATTTAATTTAATTTATTTAATTTTTATTTTATTTTATTTTTGTGGCAATACCAAACTTTCACAGGTAACACATTGCATTAAACGTGCAATCTCGAAGCAGAATTTCGAACATTTTCTTGCAAAAAGTAATCCATTCATCTGTTTTATTTACCGCCTTTGTGTTTTATTTAATGAGCAGTGGTATAATCCTCTCTCAGTCTCACGTTATCACTTGCACACGTGTGCATGCGCTCGTTCTTGTGTGCGGTCTACACTTGGGCGTTTTTTTGGCCAGCTCCGTGTTATAAGTGGGCACTTCCGTGTGGTCTGTTTGGCAGCTCTTAAAATGTGGCCTTTCGTTTTTTTGTCTCTCTTTTTCCTGTTAAACACGAGCATTTAGCAAAGCAGACGCTACCGAGGGCCTGAAGCCCGAGGGTGGGCGGAACTATTTTTTTTTTTTATTTCAGGTCTCTTTCTCTCTCTCCTTCCTCTCAGAACAGGAGGAGCGACGAGCGAACAGACGAAATTAGAGGAAAGCTGCGGGAACTGCAAAAAATCGCTGAGAGTGTCAACAAAGTCTCTGTATTCGTAATCATATTTCACAGCATTGGCAAAGTTATTGATGGGGTAAGAACACACACATGCTGTTTACTGGGGGAGGAGAGACGCATCGGATTGCTGGCGGTGAAACTTTAAAAAACAGAGGAGGGTTATTCAGCCGTGCGATCGCATGTGTGGGCTCCTTTTTCAAAAGATTTCTGAAAGAAACTTCCTCTCGCGCACACACACACACACACACACATAAAACGAAAGAGAGAGAAGGAGAGAGCTGGCATAATAGAGCACATAATTCCATCTGTTAGCATGCGCAGCAGTGAAGTTGAGAGCGATTTGGCAACTGGAAATGTTCGAATTCTCGACAAAGACATGCAAACATAGCTTGGCAGAGCTTTTTTCCTCTTCCTGTTATTGGTTGCGGTGCTAAAATTATCTCCGTTAGGACACACCAGCAGTTGGAGGTGTAAAAGTAAAGAGAACGAGCGCGTGAATTTATGTGCATGTGCTGAAATCAGGTGGTGCTGAACATGAGCGCACGCGCACACACACACACACACACACACACACACACACACACACACACACACACACACACACACAAGAGGGAAGGGTGGATGAAGGAACAGATGCTCCACGTGGAAATGAATAATAAAGAAAGCAGGAACAAAAAAGTGTCATGCCCTTTTCATCAATCTAATTTCCTCCCAGGTTGACTTCCTTCTGTTGGATTTCGACAGAAGCTGAATTAGCCGCATTTTTCTCCTCATGCTTTCATTACTAGGACGTTTGTGAAGACGTTTTGGTAAACAAATAGACATGACGTCATTTACAAACAGCCAAGACCGCTATGACGTAAATGCAAAAGCATCATTTTTTTCTCAAGCATACGATCAAAAATGACCGTCTAGCCGAGACATTTATGACGGCTTGCATTCATTTATTTATTTATGAGCAACAAAGCAATATACGTGTGACCCCGAAGACTGGAGTAATGCGGTTGAAAAATCAGCTTTGCATCACAGGGATAAACGATACTTTAAAGTATAAAGATAACGGTTATTCTAACTTATAATAATATTTAACAGCATTTACTCTTTTTGATGTATTAAATAGCCTTGGTGAGCATAAGATGCTTCTTTCAAAAACCCCAAGCGCTCTTTTTTGTTTATTTCATGAGGTGTTTACTTGCCTTGAATATTCACTTAAATTCAAGTTTATCTGTGTAGCGCTTTTCACGATACAAATCGAGCAGCTCTGCAGAACAGTTTACATTTCTATAGCACGTTTCTATAGTATAGCACATTAGTATAGCAAGATGTTGTTTTTGTAATTTTACCGTATTCTAATTTATTCTAAATGCCGTTTAACTAATAATGAATCATTTGCGTTAATGTTAAACCAACTTTTTAAACGATTATAAGCGTTTGCAATGGCACTACGCTTTTTAAACGATTAAAAGGATGTTCTGTAGTGGCACTGAGTTGATATCAAGAATATAAAGCACTGCCAATTTGGTGGAGTGACAACACTATTTGGTTATGAGCACTGTACTAGTGATGTTTGCCTTCGCAGACGGCTCTAATAATCCGCCTGTGAAAACGGGAAAGCCCGATGTGCTGGCACAAAGTCCCCGTTCAATTTGTCTGGCAAAGGAAATCTTGTGACAACACTTCATTTTAAATTGTGTTCTGATATGCTTTGGCCCAAAAAATAAATCTATTTGTGTTCTTTCATGTTAAGATGGTGTAACAAGATCCTTTGATATTTTCTAATCATGTTGCGGTGCATCTTCTGTCAAACCTCTAATGCCGCTGAGAAAAAACCACGACGCGGTAATATTAGCACGTTCTGCTGCGCTTCATGCGACGTCTGTGTTTCACATGGCTGAACAAGACTTACGTTTCCAGTGTAGGCAGAGGAGTCTTGAAAGTGCTTATGTGATAAAAAAAAGCTTTTGTGGTTGAAATCATGATGACATGCACTCATTGTCAGTGAATAGCAAGTAGTTTAGCTTAATTAAACACTGCATTAACAGGTATGCATGAATGCATTATATACTTTTTTTCTGCATTTTTCTTTTCCAGCAAAGGACCAGCTCAAACCAGCATCCCAGCTTTAAAACATTACCGACAGGTGCTGCTATTTTTTCAGCATAATCCAAGTTGGATTGTTTCTAACCCGACATTAGTTATGTTTAAAGAGCGTTAGTTATGTTTAATATTAGTTAATATAAAATGAAAGTGTATAGTTTTAAACACGACAAATGTCTTTTGATGCTTTCAGGACATCTGCTAGAGCTAAGAAGCTCATTCCACCGCAGAAGATCAGAGGTTGAAGGTTCTGTCTCGGTTATGATTTGTACCACCTTTATTCTAAAGAAATGCTGGGTTAAATGCTGGGTCTAAACAAACCAACTGCTGGGTTTCTCCGTACTATACCCAAGTGTGGCATTTTTTAGAGTGTTTTTTGAGTGGTGTTGCTTGTTCAAGGTCCACAGAAACAAAACAGGAACCTCCAGCATGTAATATAATTTTTTATTTTTTTTTTTTAAACACATTTTGGTGTTAGATGCAACCATAAAGCTCAACCATTTATCCCTGTTAATAAAGATATTGTTAAAATAATTAATCAAACAATTATTAATACTGACATTTGATACTAAACTTCTTTATTTAAACTGAATGAATGAATGATTGATTGATTGAATAAATGAATGAATGAGCCACCAATGTTTTAAAAATGTTATAATATTTTATTTCATGTTTAATGCATGTGTCATATCGCTAATGCCCTAAAAATCATAATTAAGACCCACTTACAGTCACATTAATAATGTACTGTGATTCATTTTTATATTACTTTACCTTTAATCCAGCATTTTGTATATAACACAATCCTACTGCTAATTTTTTTGTTATTTTATTGATCAATTTCAACGGGGGCCGTGCATATGGCAAATCGCACGTTATGTTAAAAAAGGTTGCATGCACTAAACTTGTCACAGTAAATATGCTGCATAGGAACAACAGGAGACGCTTGCAGTTTTGGGTTTCCCTAAGCAAGCTCCTTCACGCTGTGCACCACAATAGCTTCCAGTATTTGCAGTTCTGGACTGGGGCTAAATTTCACACACCTGGGTTTCTTTAACTAAAAAAAGGGTTGGATGACTGCTAAACACAGCACTGTGTCATCACAAGGCAATGCCAGTCTGAAGAGCCTCTCTGAAGAGTCCAGCTTAAAACCTTCTGAGCTTGTTTTCAACGGTATTGCCAGAATCTTTCAAATGTAAATTCAAGGTCACCCTTTTTACTCGAGTACACCTGTTGCTGAATTTTCCTTTGAACTAATGATCCTCACATATTCACAGAGCACTTATTGGAGAACATGATGGGCAGCGGCAGTCGCGATACTTTGAAGCGAAGCAATAGGAAAATAGAAAGCTGCTTTTACGGTGCATTTCTGTAGGCCATCCTGGTTCCCTAGTCAAAAGCCTAATAGGATTTTTCCAATGGCTTTTAAATTACTGCTGAAAATAAACATTGCGACCAACAAATGATTATCTTTTCTTCGCAAAATGTCAGAAATGAACACAACTTCAGAAGTCAAAATACAGAAGTAAAAGCTAAACATACTGTATAATGAAAGAAACCGCAGGTGCATGACTTATGCATGACCAACATTACACATCTGACAATTGAGAAAAACATCTTCCCTGAACGTTTGAATTAGAATAGTTTGCAAGAAGCCATTATAAACAATAAGGCTGTAAAAGCCAATAAATACATGGGTGACTAAACCTGTCCGGGGTGATGTTTAATGTCCCTGACCGCCTCTGAAGTCCTGTTTGGCTTGTTAGCAACCACCTTTTTCAAGACACAATCAAATATTTAAAATAATGTCAATTAAAAATCTTTAACTGTAATGGAATTTGACTGTTTTTTACTGCATTCGTAGCAGTGTGCCTGTATCTGTTCTCGAATTTGCCTCATCCAATGAGAATCCAGAGCGGAGCCATCAAGCCGGAGCTGCATGGAAGCTATCGCCTTCAGCGGCTGACTTCTCGCATGCGGTACAGTTCGGGAACAGCAGGCCAAACGGACCATGAACATCCCATACATCTCTGTGTCAAACCCTCAAGCTGCTGAAGGCCTTGGGGAGGATGGATATTTCCGTGTGACGTGCAAGAGAGCGCTCATGTGCACAGTCACCAAGACTCCCGCCACGAATGGAGACACACAGCCAGTCAACAATAAACACGTGGGTGTACTGGGAAATGATGGCGAGCGAAATCCACACCAGACAGACAGGACGCACCTTTCTAGACTTTCTGAGAAAGACAGAGTGCGGACTAATGATTAATGACATTTCGATTATTATTCAACTTCAGAGATGTCCCACCTCCTCAACACACTCCAGATGCGTAAGGAGAGATGAGGTGAAGATGATTTAACCCGTGTTCTCTGGGATTTTGCCGAATATGATGGATGGCATGGAAGATACTCAGGGAGAGAGAAATGCATAAATCATACTTTGGCAACGAGTTTGACGCCGTTGATTTATTCGTTTCAGAACGAGTGCCATTAGGGGAGGAATTTGTCACCTTTTATCTTTAAAGGGATAGTTCACCTGAAAATGACAATTTCATCATCATGCATTCACACTGTACGACTTTTTTTCTTCTGTGGAACGCCGCAGTCCTTCGGAATCTTTCATGTACGCAGTGAAAGTGGATGGAGACCAGAAAGTCGTGATCCAAAAAGGGCAAAATAGCATTGTTCAAGTAGTCTTTATGACTCGCACACTATATTCCAAGTCTTCTGAAGTCAAACATTAACTTGTGTGAGAAGCAGATAATTGAAATCTCTGTTCACTCAATATCTTGCCTGTCAAATGTTGTGACCATTCCTTTCATTAAATGGAAAAAAGCGAATACATGTACTATACATAAAAAAATATAATCATAAATGATAAACTATATAAATAAATTAGCGTCTCACAGAAGAAAGTCATGGGGTTCAAATAAAACGACAATGAGTAAATGATCAAAGACGTTTCATATCTGACTGAGCATCTGGTTTTAAAGAGCATCTTTTAGAGACATATTTTATATCATATAGCATTTTATTATTATCATTATTTTATTATTATTACATTTTACTGAATTAATAAATATATAAGAACATTTATGTAATTATTTTTCATATAAAATCTGTTAGGGAATTTTTTATCTTTATTTTTATTTTATTTTATTTAAACTAGTTGTATTTTTATCATATTTAAAATGTCATTTTTACATTAAAATGTTTACTAGTCGACTAGTCAATGTTAAAATGTAAACATTGACTAGTCGACTACTTTTGTAAAAAAGTAGTCAACTAGTAAAAATTTGTATTTGCGCAAGCCCTTTCACACACACACACACACACACACACACACACACACACACACCAAAATGCCAATTAGCAGGTTCTCTAGCTGGAGTATATGTGTGCGACTGGGTGCAGACGAGGTGTTTTGCTGATGTTTGAAATCTAGAAATGTTGAGACGAGGGAGGCACAAGCTCACAATTAAAAATAGACACTATAATGTCGCCTTTGTCTGCACCCAAGCTTTCAATAAACCCGAATGCACATGTATACATTGGAGATTGAGCAAGACATATTTGGATGTTATTGCCCTCAACTTAATTCATTAAAGTATAAAGATAGAGCCTGCTGGGATTGAATATAAAGCTGAATTACAGCTGATTACGGAGAGAAGAAAAGTGCACATGTGTGCACGTGTATGTGTGAGCGTGCTATAGCACCTGAAGGTGTGTTGACCCTCCGAGGCTAATTAAAGCGTGGAAACTACGGGAACTCCTGTGGCTTTCAGAGAGCAGCTGGCATGAGCGACGAGGTGCACAAAGGAGATGCATGGGGTTTAAAAGGAGGCAGACTCATAGGGATGTATTAAACAAACATGCATACATGCACGTACATGCAGACAGAAAAAGGTCCATGTAGTGTCCGTGCAGAGCATTAAACCGGGGGATTGTAGGTGCTCACCTCACATGTGCAGGTTGTGGGATCACAGGATTTGGAGGTGATGGAGTCAGGGGTGATGAGGGCTGTTTTAAAACTAACCAGTCCACATTCTGGCTGAGAATTAGTTTTCATATTCTATAGGCCTGTCATTTGTCTAGATAAATTAACCATTAAAAAATGAAACACCTAAAATTACATAAATCACAAGGTTAGGCATCACAATATTATAATGTGCAATATGAGCAATATATATACATGTATATATAGTTAAATCTCCTGCACCTACCCACATTATTTTGTTTATCCTAAGGTTAGGTAAAGTAAGTCATGTCTGTTCTATCTCGTAAGCATATAGTCTTAAGGCAGTCATGTGTCTTAATTATAATAAGTTATATTTCTTTTGTATATGGGATAAGTACATTATGAAGTGCCAAAAAGGAAATAATTACATAAACATCTGAATATATAGAAATAAATCTGCAAGTGTAACTATATTGTCACAGTTTGCCCTGTGTCCTGTGTGCCCCATCCTCTCATGACACAGTTTCTGTCTTACCCTTGATTGTTTGATTTGTCCCTAGCTGTGCTCCTCGGGTGTGTTCCTTGGGTACTTTCTTGCCCTATGTCTGATGTCTGTCGTTAAATGTAATCTCTGTGTTTCAAGTTAAAGACTCTTGTTTTTGTGCTCCTTGACTCCTGTGTTGTTTTTGTAGTGTGAACATGACATGATGGACCGTAACAGTAAGCGGCAAACTCATGCAATGGAGTTAGCCGCTTGCGACTTTGCCCTCTCCCGAGTGGACCCTTCCGTTCAACTTCTTTGCGGAGGATTTTGTTGGCTGGCTGCGTGGTCCATGTTAGAAGATGCGGCCATCATTTGGCTGTTCCGGCACTGGGCCTGTTATCATCACTCCGTAGAACTCCCAGACACCACAGGATTGGACAGCTCTTCCCTGTTCCTGTCAGTCACGGAAAGGAGAGCCCGATCCCAGTTCCTGACGGTCCAGTTCTCCAATCAAGGCCAGGAAAGCTGTTCCCAGTTCCTTTCATTCCAGTTCCCAGGTCACGGCCAGGAGAGCCTTCCCGATCCCAGAAAATCTGGTTCCCAAGTCATGGCTAGAAGTGCCTTTCCCAATCCCAAAAAGTGTGGTTTCCAAGTCACAGTTTCTGTCAGTCTAGTCCCCCAATCACAGCCAGGAGAGCAGTTCCCAGTTCCTGCTGGTCCAGTTCCCAAGAGTCCAGTTTCCAAGTCACAGGAAAGCTGTCCCCGTTCCCAGAGAATCCGGTTCTGAAGTCACAGCTAGGAGGTCATTCCCAGTGACCACGCTTCCACTACGCATTCTGGTGCTGCTCCTCGAAGCGTTCCCCAGTAACCCCGCCATCAGAGCGCCCTCCAGTGCCCAAGCCTGATACGTGATCCCGAGTTTCCATGCTTGCTGAGCACCCTCAAGTCTCGTGCTGGCAGCACTCCAGTGTCTCCATGTTTGCTGAGCTTTACCGTGTTTCTGCGCTGCAAGAGTGCCCCCCAGCCAGAGCCTGCTCCTCCTGAGCCCTGGATACCTAAATCTCGGAACTTACCCAATATAGTTAATAGATATAAAAACAAAAGTATATGGTCTGTGAGGTCTGTTGTTCAGAGGCATCAATGGCAAGGTGACTGCATGAATATATAAATTATATATAAAATATTATATATAAAAATGTAAATTAATAATATATATATATATATATATATATATATATATATATATATATATATATATATATATATATATATATATATAAGAAGTGTAAGCATTAAGCGTTCAATTACAGTAATCTAAATGGTATGGAGGATATGGAAAATAAGCATGTGCAATTAAAAATATATTTATATTGTTATTACGGTGCTGACATATCATGCATTTCTAACATGAGGCAAAATAACATTTACCATATCTGCAACATTACCATCCTGAAAACACTCATTTTCTAATTTTAGGGGGCAATTACATTTTTGGTGAGTTTTATTTGCAAATTATAGGACAAACATAGGAAATTAAATAGCTTGAAGCCAGTATTTTATGATAAATCCTATGAAGTACTGGCTGCACCTGTAGAATATCACATTTTTACTAACCACATTTACTAGTATAATGAGAGCAGAATGGTGATAGTGCTAGCTAATTTTGTAAAATTAGTTTTAACTGATTTCACCAACAGGCTATTTATGGAAGCCTTCTAAACAAAATTCAGTTGATGTAAAGCTCGAGGCTTTTCCAACTTAGTGTACTGACATTTACAACGCGCCTTTCGGTTTTGTAGTGAGTGTTAGTGTGTTCATCAGAGAGAGAGAGAGAGAAAGAGAGAGAGTGTGTGCATGCATGACCTACTCTTTTCTGCCTCGGGTGACCCAGTTGGAAAATATATGAAGCATTTACATTCACCAGCAGTGATTACTGGTACTTACACCGCAAGCATTGATTCCATAAAACATGCACAGGCAGACACACATACTGCAAACGACACAAATCTGCGTACATATTTTGCAAGAGCATGCATCCGTGATTTATTGTTACTTTATTACAGTATTGATATTATTTATTTAGATTTTAACTAGCTTCGCATGTAAATCCACAACTTAGTTTTAAGCAGACTGACAGATAAACAGGAAATTGCTTTAAGACATACGGACGTGGATGCCTACTAATAGGTATGCATGGACCCAAATATGAATCCAACTGTGGGCACATTATGGAAAATTATGGGTGTTAAGGGATATGAAGATGCAGTCTATTATGAGAGACGTCATGTGATCTCAAAGTGTTGTGAATGCAGATGGGCCAAAACAAGCAGCAAGGTGCTCGACGGCAGATGGTCGTGCGGTCAGTTCTCTCCCAGAACGCATCCTTCAGCTGTGAGGCTCACACAGTCGAAACAGTATCAGTGAAGTACAAAGACAGGAAGTCGGAGCACGGTCACGTGATGTAAAGATGCTTCTTTCCACATTGACTCGAAAAATTGGATTTTTGCTGCACGGGCAGTTTGGTTAATTAAAAGGAGCTAATTCGACACAATTCTTTAAAGTTCATTTTAATGCATGCAATCCTTGTAAATTTAATTAATCCATTAACATTGGGACTACATGAATAATTTTGTTGGAAATTAGTTTAATATAAAGAGACTTTGAGCAGACCAAAACAGATATGTTGTAAACTGATATGAATGTTATATGCTCTGACATATTGAGCGAGGATGCTTATAGCAGCCGATGTATAGACGACCTGTTTGAACCCAGCAGTCTGTCTTCATTACGTTCCTTCTCTGTCCTATAGATAAGAGCAATAATCCCTCCCCTCCAGCAACCCCGTCACTCACATGAGATTGCAGCAATTAGCAAATAGCAATGATCCAGTCAATTCCCAGGGGACAAAATCAAGTCCTGTCATATATATATATATAGAATATAGAAACTGCTCAAAAATGGACTTTATGGACTGTAAGGTCATAAATTAATAATTTTATTCATCAAGGATGCATTAACTAATTAAAAGTGACAGCAAAGGTATTCATGCTATGCATAACATGTTATGCATATATAATATATATAATAATACATCTTTAACTTTTAAATAAATTACAGTTTTTATTCATCAAAGAATCCAGAAAAAACTTACAAAAAAAAAAAAATTACATATATATATATATATATATATATATATATATATATATATATTAAACAGCACAACTGATTTTATCATTTTAAATTATATCAAATTATTTATGATATTGGAATACCAATGGCATTTTAGCATTGACATTCAGGACACATAAATAACAATGACTTACATTTGTTTTGTTTTTATATGTGTCGCATAAAGCTGTATATGTTTAATCGTATAGGCCACTCGTTAGCATTTAATGCTTTTTCCTTTTTCATTATTGCAGGATGTAAAACATTCGCTATGAAATGTATGTGAAGGATATCTATAATTTCATTTGAAAAACGATAAGCAAAAATCTCCTGTAGTGTTTTACAGAAAAAAAAAAGATCATTTAGGAGTAGCTACTCAAATGAAAATTACAATTCGATTGCATTGAAAAGTATTTCTCATATTTTACGAGGTGGCTAATTTTAACAAATTCGTACGACCTCACTTTTTTCTAAATGGTACATATAGTTGCTTATTCATATTAATTTGTATAAGTGACCTACACCTAACCCCGCCCCTAAGCACCGAACTTTAGACAAATCGTAGAAAATCGTACGAGTGAGGTTGTACAAATTAGCCACCTCATAAAAATATTGCAAGTTGGTCGTGAGACTATGAGACATTTTTATTTTTCCATTGTTGTTCTTACGTATAGCCTTCTCGGCGCATCAAAACCCCCCTGTGCACGTGTATGTGACGTGCGAAAATAAAGATGTTGTGAACTTTCCTCAGCAGATAATGTTAGTCAAACACGTCTGCCCACAAGATGCCAAACATCAACGCTCAATAAATTAGCAACCAGCTGCCTGCAAAGTGCCAAAGGAAAGCGAGTAACAAAGTCTTCACGTCAGCGAATGCTTCTTCGACGCGTCTTTGTTACCCCAGAAACATCAAGAGTAGAAAAGCCTCTCAAAGCAAACCTGACACCACACCTACCTTCAAAAGGAATATCTAATCAGCTCAGCGTGTAGACTGCCATTTGCCTTCCATCTTTCCTCCGAATGCACACCCACTCGCGATCCCCCTCCGTTTTCAGTCGGCGAGCATTTCTCCACAAATTTCTTTCTCTTTCCAATCAAACGTTTCTTTCTCTCGCTCTTTAAATATTTATCACAGAGCCCACAAGGACTGTGTCAGAGGTGTCATCGCACGCTCTGGATCAAATCAACATCCATTTTCCATTCAGGCCTGTTGAGAAACACTCTGGCTGGGAGAGAATTGGGGTCCCACCGAGCCGAGCGCGGTGGGAGTCCATTCGTGAGACGCGCCGGTTACGAGAACGGGCCCCTTCGGACTCGTCCGCCTGCCTGCGCGCCGGCCCTTTAAGAGCCGAGCGCTTTACGTCCCCGGAGATGACAGCCTGTAATCCTGCTAAACAAACAGACTCTGGGAAGAGAGGACAGGGCACGGCACATCTGTCTCTGGTCTATGGCAAATCCCTCACGTTGAGATCCAGTGAGGGATCACTGCTTATATAGAGAGATATACAGTACAGCATAAGGACAGGGATGTGGAGACACGGCTTCTGCTTGGCAGTATTTCTCTGTTTACGATGCGCGCTGAGGTCAGACCGGTTCATTCAATTTCTAACACCATGTTTCTTTCATGACTTGATGATTTAAAGGAATATTTATTGATTTTTAAACGCTTTACCCAAAAATTAAAGTCCTGTCACGGTTTACTCACCCTCACGTCGTTCCAAACCCATAAATAAACACTTTTTTCCAAAGGCACGCAGCTCCAAAAAGCATTAAAAAAAGGTTATTTATACAACAATTTAGTCATTTTTGTCTTGACGTGCTAATGCTTGACCATGCCGGTGCCAAGTAATACATATAGCAGGGTTATGTGGCATAACATGTATTAATTGTGCTGCTTTTTAAAGAGAGATCAAAGAACAATGAACATCAAATATATATCTATAGATGATGCAAGGGAAGATTGTTTGTAGTAAATATATATAAGTACGCTGTGGGTTGTGATGGGTATATGTTTGAACTAGTTCTGTAAAATTAATCACGATTAATTGAAAATCATTTTTGGTTTGCATGATATGTGTTCTGTGTATATTTATCATGGATATATAAATACATGCACATACACATATTTATCTATATTTATATTCCTATCATTCATATTATACATAAATGTAACATATATCAAGTAACCTTTTTCTGAAATATATATTGAATGTTCATGTTTTTATTCATAATACTGTAAATATATACAGTACACATACATGTAAACAGAAACTTTTATTCTTTGAGATTAATTATTTGACAGCACTAACATCTAACATATGGTGAAAAAACATGAGATGACTATATTTCAGTGCTTTTGCATTTTCTCTATGAAACACTCTGTTCCCCAAAAATCTTTAATACATAATATATTAAAACATAGTTATTCCTCCCACCTCATATTATTTCAATCACAAAAGTTTTGCAAGTGAACATATCGTTTCTTGGGGGAACAAAAACATTTTTGCAAGAGATGACAAAAGTTTTATGAATGATCAAAGTTTCTCAGGGGAACATAAAAGTATTGAAATTTATTTCCCACCCGTTCCCCCCCCCCATCACCCTGTCCATTTAATGTGGAGGGGAAAAATACATCAATGCCTTTGCATTTGCTAGCAAAATGTTTGTGTTCTCTCACAAAATATTGCATCTCCAGAGATACTTTGTGTTTGATCACAAACTTTTTGTAAATTAAATACTATAAGTCTGATAGAAACAAACACAAACTTTATATGGCAGAAACATTTTATTACAGAATACAATGTTTTTATGAGTGAATGCAAAGTTTCTCAGGGGAACACAAAAACTGTGAAAAAAATGCAAAAACATCGCCCTCCTGTCTCATGTATTCTTCATCTCCTTTCTGCATAAAATAACCCTTTAATGTCTATTTACAGTCTATGGCTATTTTCACAGACAATAAAAAAGAACAAAAAAGGTGCTGACACTTAATGCACAATGGACACAACTTTACACCTCGATTAGCTACTATTGTAAGTACATTACTGCAAAATTTGTATTGCATTTCATATAGAGGGTTGAATTTTACACCCTATTTTTGTGTTAATCGACAGCATGCTGCAGCTGCTGTCCATAGATATTAAAATGAAAAAGATTTTCCCAATAACATGAGCATTACCCACATCCTAGTTCAATCCTTTTGAATATTACCTTATATATTATACCAAATGAACCCTTATGAATGTTCGCTAGTTTATTGATTGTTATGTATAACCACATAAACATGGATATTTGCTTGTGGCGAATCCATAATCTGCTAGCAGGTCTGGTAAACACGCATGCACTTACTCTCCTCCTGTTAGCTAAAGGTCAACAAAGACTGTCATGCAGTTTTGGAGGCACTTTCCATGTTAAGATCTTATTGCCGTTTCTATCATGGGAGTACAAGAAATAGATTAATTGAATACATTAACAATTTAAATATGTGGAAATATTAAATATTACTTCATTTGTTGAAAATAGAAATTTAGCATTACAGCACTTGCTCATCAACAGATTCTCTGAAGTGAATGGGTGCCGTCAGAATGATAAAACAGCTTTTCACTTGGATTACTTGTGGATTGTTGTGATGTTTCTATGATGTAGATGTACATTACAAGTGATGTAATGCCACATTTTTCCAAACCTGATGAAGAAACCAACTCATCTACTTACTGGATGACTTAAAGATCAATTTTCAGCAAAGTTTCATTTTTAGGTGGACTATTCAACCTATTTAGTGATACTACACTAAACGAAAACAGTTTACGTATCCACGTGCAAAGCTCTAATAAATATTATTATTAAAAAATAGAGAAATTAACGTAGCTATTCCTAAAAAATTACCAGTTATTCCTGGTTGCTACACCCTTGGTTTCTATGGCAGTGATCTAGATAACACTCTTTTTTCTTCGTTTGCAAAAATCAACTAGGGCGAAGTCTCAGTAAGTTAAGCAGAACTTTTGAGCAAAGACAATTTCTATAAAGCGTGTACTTTTGTGCAGAGCACACAGTGAAATGTTTGAACGAGAACTCTGATTCATTTGCATGAATTTTTTAACTCCAATTGTAGACCGTAAAACACCTTGATGTCAGAGAAAGGGTGCGAATGCGATTTGCTTTTGAGTGTTTACTAGTGCCACTTTACATGAAGTGTCCAAAATCAGCCGAAGTGTCCTTAAGACAAGTCCTTATAATCCTCTGTAAGAATTGCAGGTCCGTTGCGAATTGACTGTTTGTTCTGTTTCGAAGGTCTCCTTCACAGGGCTTTAGGAGATTCTGAACGGCACGACCGGTGATTACCTTTGTGACAGTGAGAATAATATTTTATATACATTATTTAGACACAAATTTTAGCAGCACAGGTAAATTGTTTTTTGACAGAAAGATCTTTAGCTGGAAAAGAAAAATAAGAATGAATCACAAAATGCCAACAGGACTGCAAATGTTTGATATGTATGAAATATGCATGTGTTGGTGAATAGCAACTATGTAACAGAAAACAGATCCTTTTAAGCCAATGTAAAATGCAGAATGCATCCCAGCTTAACTTCACAATTAAGAAGAGCATTCATTTCATTTGTATTAAAGATACTTTTTCAAGTGAAGATGGCTGTTTTTTAAATGTTTAAAAATACTTTTAGAATAAAAATTGTAATTTGCATTTAGGCTGCACAACTGTGACAAAACAGATTGGATTTCTTGATGTTGCATTTTTTTTTTTTTTGCGGTGCATCTGTGTGCTGCCTTCTTCTAGACAAGATGACAACTGTGTTGCTAAATAGTCCCCCCCCCCTCCAAAAAAACCAAGGCAGCGTCTAAACTTCACAACATGGAAAACTTAGCAGCATGAAAAACAAAATTGTGATTCTGTTTTTGAATAAGTTACATGGTGAAATCCAGCGACACTTCCATCCCATTACAATCACTAAGCTGTCACTGGGATCTGAAGTTCAGCACAAGATCTCTGACTAAATGTGAGAAGAGTTGTGAACTCCTGCAAATGATCTATATGTAATCAGCAAAGCTGCTAGTGCTCAACACATGACCTTATTACACCATGCACGCTTTTTGTTGATTGTAATGGACGTGTTCTGTTAGGATGTGGCACCTGCTTGAAGAACTAGCCTGCTCTATTTTGCAGGCCACCGCTGCGACATTTAATTGTGCTCGAACTACTTTTTTGCATGTATTTTTTTCTTTCTTCTTTTATGTGCCACAGCTAATATTAGCACAGAGTGGCATGCACAGTCTCCTGTAGAAAACCATGACACTTTCTCCTCCACCTTTCGCTGACTTCTTTACGCACTCGGGGTTCAGTCTTTCCCCAGTTTGACACCATGCATAAGATAATGTGTCTCCACAAGAGTCTCCACGTTATCCTGTCTTTAAACCCAAAGAGATATTCTTTATAAAAGTTGAGACTCATCCACGTCCTCCTAAAACACATCATTTAAACATGTCCCCACATCTATGTCCCACTGTTTGGGAAGATTTGCATAACACCGTCCAAATGTTATGCTAAGAAAGATAGCGGAGCCATTATTCGCGTTATAGTGTTGCTGCTGGCGCCATGTTCTGGAGACGCTGTGCTTCGTTGTGAAAGTGAAACTACTTTGTGCTTCCAAAAACTAGAAATTAGTGTATAAGTTGTATTTTCAGCACTGTTCCAGAGCAATTCAACCCAAATATCACAATGTGTTTGGCGTATTTTGATTCCTGAACCTGATAGAGTAGCCTACAATGCTGGCTCTGCACAAATTCTGTTTTTATAAAGTGGGGCAACTCCAACTTTGCAAGGACAGTCTGGCGTATCTGACTCATAGCCTGTAAGTACATTTTCTTATTTAAAGAATCTGTTATTTACTATTCAAACGTGAGTCCTAAGCAGTGTACTGTAGCTCCGGTTTTTCATTTCTCCAATCACAAATGCGAACATGGTGTTATGTTTACGCTGCGAGATACAACATAATGAGTAGAAAGACAAAATATAAGTCAATCAGGAATTATATTCCCACTGGATGCAACACATGCCTCATTTTTAAATGTGTTTTAATGTTTTGTGTCATATCGCCATGACATGGCATCACATTATAAGGGATTTTCATCACACGCATGAAGTATTCAGCCAATCACAATGCACCAATCAGGACACACCTCGATTTTTTAGAACAATGTGTGAGAGTGACTAAAGTAGACATCAAAGATGGCGTCAGTAACACTTATCACAGTTGATGCAAAAGCTTTTTTACCTCAGCAGAAAACTGACAGGAGCAGCTCTGGTTGAAGCTAGTGAGTGGATCTAAAACTTTCACGTGACAAACAGCTCATATCTCATTCTCAGTACTGAAACAACACATGAAAACGTGCAAGAAATGAGATGCACGTGGCACACTATTTGTCCAATACAGTTCAGTTCCAAAAGCAGGATTTGCTGAAAATATGAGTATGAGTTCAGTTGGAGCAGTGGTCGCCGTAGTAAAAAAAGTGGGTAAAGGATATTTGCATTCTGCATTTCTGTAGCTTTATAAATCTCCTTAAAGTTAAAACTGTTTAAAGTTTCCACATTCAATAGTCATAAACATATGGTGTTAAATAATGGTGAGCAATTTTTTTTTATGACAAATGCATTAACAAATGAAACACAAACTTGTAATGGAATTTACACCAAGTAAATGTGTTAAGCTGTTCAATAAATTAAGTAGTGTTAAACATGCTGCATTTAATTAATCTAATTTATCATAAATACAACGAAATCAATCAGTGAAAGCCATGAATTAAACATTCTGTGAATGTTTAAACGATGACATTTAAATTATGCAATCAATGTTAAAAAAGGCATGTTTGCTGGAATTTCAACATACGAATATTAATCACATTGGCAATGCATTTAGGAAACAAATGCTGCATCTGTCTTGTCTTGTTGAAGCGTTGCATTTGCATTTCTTTCATTGACGATAGTGTTTAATGCATCACATAATGCATTGATTTGGCTAAGCAAATGAGTTGTGTGCAGAATAATAACCGCAGTGCACCCGGGGGGGCCTGAAGACTGTTTCTAAGGGACAGATACAACCACTGGTCAGACCTGAGTGCTTTCTAACTAGCATTTTATCAATGCTTTCTTTTTCAGCGAGCACTTGTTTGAGTTTGCTGTTCCTGCCATTGACTCTGAGCAATGGACTGGAAAGATCCCATTTTAAAAATAGAAGAAGAAAAAAGGTTTAAGTGGAAAAGAAATCATTGTGACACATTAGTGTTGGTTTTACAGTGTTATTGCTGTGTTTATGCCTTTTCTAGAAAGCTTCTAGGCTCTGTGGAAGAGGAAAAAAAACTTACAGAAACAGAAGAAAATGACTACACCAGATGTTAACACAATTATGTGTCACTGTATCAAAGAACTGAAACTACACTAGTTTTATAATCAAACTTGTCAAAGCAATTCATAACTTCGGTGTGCTTCTGTATGTTTAGAAATAGTTGCTGGTTTGGTGTCGTTATGAACATTGAAAGTTAAAAAAAATTTAAACTGGGATTCAAAACCTTATTTAAGCCAAATTTTAGTTTACGTGAAGGAAAAAATGTCCCACTTTGTATTAGGTGGTCTTACCTGCTATGTGCTTACATTTAAATTAATACTTTGGTACAATGTGTACATACGTGTTTTGCATTGTACTTATATTTAAAAAAATATGCATGTTATTATAAATGTAATTACAGATGTAATTACACAGTTTTCCCATCCCTTACACCTTATGCCTTAACCCACCCTTAAAATTTTTTATATATATATATATATATATATATATATATATATATATATATATATATATATATATATATATATATAAACTCTCCAATCTCTGTAAATGCAGGTCTGCTAAACCGTATTGGCACATAACTGATGTTTTTTTTTTTTGTCTAGTGTGGATTATTTTAAATAATGATAGAGTTGTATCTTATAGGCTTATGTCTGCGGACAGTGATACTTTAAATCTTTTCAACAGGCTTCCTTGTCTTCGCTGCGTACTTCTTTCTTTGTTTTGCCGTTGACCCGAATGTGTCAAGAGCTAATTGAAAAAGAATGTTTGGAAAATGCCTGATGAGCTAAGCAGATTTGAAATCAGTTTAGCTCATAAAAAATTAAGCGAAAAAGAGAAAGACAGATACCTGCAGTAACTGGATTATATGTTTTTTATGGAGCACCTTGGAAGCAGGATACGTATTATTGTTTATGCCTAAATATGAAGAAAATCCAGATTTTCAGGAACCTTTCCATCAAAGGTGATTAGAATGACTTACACAGCCGTGCACAAAAATTGTATTGTTTTCAAAATTGGCAGGCTTGTTCTCCCTACCCACTGAGGAAAAATCTTACTCATATAAACCACTGGAACATTTGCCTGCTTGGCAAACAGTAATTATTTGCTTGGATTATTCTTAGCGTACATTGTTTTCCAAACAGTTTAAGTGTATTTCACCCTCCCTGTCCGGAGAGAGAAGCACAGTTTTGACTGGCTTGGCACCAGATCACGCAGGGTGACTGAAGGTAAAAGCAGCTTCAAGGAAAGTTCACAATGTTACGGATTATACGGATAATCCTCCGGAATCATCCAAACAGAGAGGCTGATTTGATAAACGAACATCAACCCAGAAAGCACTTAAGGACAACCCGGTCGATCTCACAGGTCAAACTGACTTATCTATCACGACGCTACTAACTATTGGGCCAGTTAGACGTTTTCCAGAACAGATTAGCTACGCGCTTTCTGGGATAGGGATTATGGAATATGGTATCATGGACACAGAGACAGTGAGACGGATATACGGAGGGCCAGTGAATGGCCTTAAACGTAGCTTGACGTCAGTGTGTGTTTGGTTAAAAGGAAAGCTCGAGGGGGAATCACTTTTTTCCTTTTAAAAAGATAAGCTCAGGGCGGTCTTTCATTAGGAGCTCGGCCGCTGTGTGATTTAATCTGGCTTTAATCTCCGGCGCATATGGTCTCCTCCATCAAGGACAACATGGAGATAGATGGCAGTGCAACCATCAGCATGCATGACTTTAATAAGGATGATGAAACATTTGTGCGGTATATTGTTTTTATATACATAATGAAACTATTAAAAGCTATAAGGAGTTATACAGTATTTTGTTATGTATTCAGTAGCTAATCACAATCTAACTGAAAAAAAAATGTGTGTAATAGGATTTAGATTTTCACTCAGAAATTGCTTGTAAATTATACTAATAATTATAAAGAGATGGAAAGTATAGAAAGACCGAAAAAGGAAAGTAAGGGACAAAAATAAATATGATATATACATTATTTCAAACCAGATTTCGACATTTTATTTTTCAAAAACTTATCTGAAACATTCAAAATAAACACTTTATTTACATTTAATGTGCTTTCTATGAACATAACGTGTTTTTTTCATCTTGACGTGCTTGACCCACAATACAATCATTTTTAATATGTTTTTTTTATATATTATTTTATAAGTGTATCAATATTTAATCTTTTAATTTAATATTCATTTAAAATACAGATGATTTGAATACATTTTATTCATTCAAGCTCAAAGAATTTGCTCATTTCAGAATGCTCATTTCAAAATATTACGCTTTTGTGAGGCATTTTACAAAAAATAAATAAATAAATCCTGGTATTTATTGAATGTATTGGTGTACATATAGTGCTTGAGACTTGTTTACTGAACATTTCTTCATTCCCCAGGAACTCTTTGACCTTTAAGACATAGAAATCAACATTAGAGTTCACGCCTGTTAGCTTTAAGGTCATTTTTATTCTAGGTAGTGCACTCCTACACATCGACAAATTTCATTTTTCAGATATACACATTTAAAATGAAATGCACGGCACATAAAATTGTGCCTGACATGCAATTGAACTTTTAAATATCGATGTTAGTGAAAAGTCATGTAGAAAATCATTACATCGTGTTTTACCTGTTTCCTCCGATTCCTTAAATCGCTTGAAATCTTGTTCGAGCGATTAATGAGTGAATATAATATCAAGATCAAAAGGCCATTTCAAAATGAAATGGGAGAAAAGTTATCATCCATAATTATCAGTACAAATAATTCACGCATTATTGGCTACTGGTCATCGACTAGATTCCCTTTCCATCACGATGACTGACGGTAGAATCAATTGGCTAAATTACCAGGTCAGTAAAACAAAATTGCAGCTTTTGTACCTATGAAGACATCACGGCTTTCTGTATTTCATAAATTCGAACGGCAGTGAAGTTAATTTGATTCAAATCCTGTCATTCTGATGCTGGTTCACCCAGAAGCTCAAGACCGTTAACGCCAAATCATTGTGTCAATAATCAGCCACTGTGGCATTTTGCACGGGCGGAGGTTTTCATTACTTTGATGCGATCTACGATTACTGAAATTCTTAATGGAAAAAATGTATTAGTCTGAGACAGAGGCTGTCTAAAGTCGTGCTAGCGGTGAAGTGCTGGTATTAAAACGGCTTGAAACTTTGCTTTCAGACTGTTGCACCGCAGATCTGGCAGTTGTTTTAATGTGCACCGGCACACCGTCTACAGTGGCAGTAAAAGGGTCACTGAAAATGTCAAAGGTAGACCGTTGTGCTTTGAAATGAGCGAGATTCAATTTAGCAGTGCAATCAGCACCTGGAAGGACGTCTGGGAGAGCATCATTGATTGTTCGGTAAACAGGGAAATGAATAAGGTTCTCTGGTTGTTGCCGAGGCTCCCGTTTCAATGAAGCGCCTTTAAAAGAGCCACGCATCTGTTTTATTAAGTGCTTGTGCCCCGTAACGACCAGACTGCAAGGGTGCTTAGTTACATAACACAAACATGTAATCATAAAGAGGGTTATCATCTGAAAGAACTTGCCAATATCCCACGTCGCCAACTCTTGGTTTACTTGAAGAACTCACAGGGAGCGCACATAAAAAGCAAATCTGTTTTTTTGGAATCGGCGCTTCCAGAGACATTTCCTTGTAGCCTCAGAGTTTTTCGTTTTTGGTAACAGTTTTAATGACATTACAATGACAACCACGGGTGGGCTGTGGTTTACGTCTTACAGTGCTCAATTTTATATAATATTAAATTGAAGCAAACAGAATTCAGTTTTAAGTTTTGCCTATAGACCCATTCGAATGCAAAATCATGCTTATGCACGTAACGCCTCTTGGTGAACAATTATTGGAGCATCCCAAGGGAAACACTGTTGTTACTATTGCTAATACTTTACTGAGCAATCAGACTTACTTACTTACTTTTTTTGCCCGGTGGATGATTAAAAAAAAAAAGAAAAAACTTACATACATTGAAGGAGGAATCATATTTAGAAACTAGAATGAGACATGAGGATTGGGTCGGTGAGCAAGCGCTTTAAACATTTTAAATCGTGGGTCTTCAGTGTTTTGTAGGCTGCTTGGTGAACCTATTTTTATATACTTAAATATAAAAATAAATAAGTAAATACAAATGAATAAATTACATAAGATTAAATTTGGTTGCGTTCGGGTCAAATTGACCCGAAGATGTTCTTTTACCTGAAAATGCTAGTTAACATTATTGGATTGGAGTCCAACCTACTGACTTGCTGACTACTGACTACTGACCTACACGCAGTGCATAAGTACTTCTCATATTTTTTTCCGGTCAAAAATGACAGGACTCCAAACTGCTTTAAATGTCTCATTAAGCAATATGTTCTATGTTCTGATTGGTTGCGCTAGTCATGTGTCTTGTTTCTCATTGGCTGTCTAGGTCTTGTGACTGTCATGATTGGTTATAAGTAGCCATGTTTTCATTGTCGTTTTGTCGTGTTTTGATGTTGTAATCCCGCTGTCTGTGAGTGTATAGTCCGTTTCATGCCATGCCAAGTCAAGTGTGTTTCAAGTCTGTCTCAACGCAAGTCGTCTGTTTTGGATTGTGTTTGGATTTTGGATTCCACTCTTGTAAATGAACTGCACTTGGGTTCTCACTACATTACAACAACCAGAAGGTTAAATCCAGCTTCGGTCAGAGTTAATATTGTAATTTCTGTTTAATGCATGCTCATTTCGATAATCAGCAGTACCACCATAAGAGATACACAAAACCTTTTCGTCTTATTCATATCTCTAGCTACTTCTCTCCCCGTACACATCCCATATGTTGTTGTTTATCCTTATCTCAGGCTAAATTCTTTTTCATTGCAACACCTCCTATCTTGCTCGGAAACATCCTAAAACTTCCTCTGTGACTGACAGTTCAGTTTTCCCCTGCCGTTAAGTGTGCTGTGTCACTGATGTCAGAGCTTTCATAACCGCCAGCAAAATTGCCACCAAACCGCTTGTTTGTTCAGTCAGCTATGATTTCAGAAGCTCATCGCGCTCTGTCTGCAATGGTGTTCCTAGACGCGTTGACCTTTTCAGATGCTTGTTTGTTTGTTGGACAGGCGTGGTGGGCGGTGCTAGTCTGATGGTTAAGGATGTGGGCTGGCGATGAGAAAAAAAAAGTGCCAGTCTGTGACCAAGAACGGGACAACCTGTGAGCTTCACGGGTCTCCATAGATACAGCTCAAGGTTTTTTGGCTTTTTTTGCAATAAAAAGTGCATTATATGCTGCAAAGTCAGTCTGTTAATTGTGAAGGTCTTCGTCAAATTTCTATCTAGATCTAGATATCTATCCATCTATCTATCTATCCCATCTGTCTATCGTTTTGCCAATAAATCTGTCCCTCTTTCCATCTATCATTGTATCATTCATGAAGTCAAATAACGGTCAGATTTATTTGATCATATTAAATATTAGATAGTGACTCTTTATGAAAAAGTGAGAATGGTGCAAGCTTATGGCAGTCACTCTTAAAAATAAATTAAAAGATGTAGTGCATATCAGCAATACATGATACATTACTCAGAGGAAACAGCAACACCAGTTCAAATAAAAAGTGAAAAGAGAGCGTAAACAATAAGTTAATTGCATAATTATTTCATGCAGTGGTAATTAGTGTAAATTGGGGCATATGGCTCAGTGATTAACAAGAAAATACCACTTTTTTTCAAGTAGGTTGTCCACCCCTGGTTTAAAAAAATGCCTGCAGAAAAGAGGCTTGGAAGTAAATGTGAGTACAGGTCACTTTCACCTTGGTTTTGTGTTACACCTTTTCTTTTTTCTTTTTCTTTTTCTTTTTTTTTACTTTAGTGAAATACCATAAACCTTCCCGGGGTTTCACTGAGCAAATATAGGAGTTGTATTACATTTCCACTGGGCTTCTTTGTTGTGGTTTGCAAAATGGGAAAAGAATGAGGTTAAGACTGTAATTCTGTTTCTGCCTCATCTCTTGTGCATTAAGAGCACAGCATGTCCGGCTTTATCCGGGTCTGTACGGCTGTGGCAAGGCCGCGCTCACTGAGTCAGGATGTTTCAGTTCAAGGTTGCTCTCTGAAACCAGATAACATTCCAATTTGTTGCAATTTCTGTCCACAATCTTGAGTAGTTTTCTTATTCTGTTACAGTAACTGTTCAACCCTCCAGTTTTGCCAGTCTTTATGTATCTCTCTGCAGCTATAGTATCTATCTATCTATCTATCTGTCTATCTGTCTGTCTGGCTGGCTATGTCTGACTGTCTGTGTTTGTCTGCCTGTGTGTTTATCTCTTTGTCTGTTTGTGTATTTAACTGTCTGTCGGTCTCATCTATGTTTATCTCTCTGTATCTGTCTGTGTGTTTATCTGTTTGTCTATGTGTTTGTCTGTCTGTCTATCAGTCTGTCTGTCTGTGTGTTTGTCTGTATCTGTCTGTGTCTGTATCTGTCTGTGTGTTTATCTGTCTGTCTGTGTGTTTGTCTGTCTATCTGTCTGTCTGTGTCTGTATCTGTCTGTCTGTTTATCTGTCTGTCTGTGTATTTGTCTGTCTGTCTGTCTGTCTGTGCATTTGTCTGTCTGTCTGTTTCTGTATCTGTCTGTGTGTTTGTCTGTATCTGTCTGTCTGTGTGTTTGTCTGTATCTGTCTGTCTGTGTGTTTGTCTGTCTGTCTGTTTCTGTATCTGTCTGTGTGTTTATCTGTCTATCTGTCTGTCTGTGTGTTTGTCTGTCTATCTGTCTGTGTGTTTGTCTGTCTATCTGTCTGTGTGTTTGTCTGTATCTGTCTGTCTGTGTGTTTGTCTGTCTGTCTGTCTGTCTGTTTCTGTATTTGTCTGTGTGTTTATCTGTCTGTCTGTGTGTTTGTCTGTCTATCTGTCAGTCTGTGTCTGTATCTGTCTGTTTATCTGTCTGTCTGTCTGAGTGTTTGTCGGTCTGTCTGTGTGTTTATCTGTCTGTATCTGTCTGTCTTTGTGTTTATCTGTCTGTATCTGTCTATCTGTGTGTTTATCTGTCTGTTTCTTTGTCTGTCTGTCTGTTTATCTGTCTGTCTGTCTGTCCGTTCTAGCATTCTGTCCATCATTCTAGTGTTCTAGCATTCTATATGTCGTTATATCTAATTTATACATCCACAGTCTGTCCATCTATGAAACATTTTGCTTTAGCACCAGTCTAGAGGATATTATGTCAATAATTGCTAAAATGAGCTTTAACTTTCATAATCAGCATGCTGAAATAAGCTTGTTGTAACTAGACCTTTACTTTTCTCTGTTGTTAACATTATTGTCTTCTTTTTCAATTTGAGGTAAATCATCCTACATGTTTCCAGTAGAGGCTTAGAGATGTGTTCATATCAGGATGTATTTGTCCCTTTTTTATCTCTCTGTTGGTCAGGAAGGCAGCAATTACAGGTTTTTCATATATTGTGTGGGCAGCACAGACAATCTCTCGTCTCTTTCTCTCAGTAAATGATGTTATCCTGAACCAGTGTAGCACCCCACTGTTCCTGAGACGGCCAGTAAATTTCATTAGAAAGCAGAGGAAGGATCAAAACACCTTCGAGTGTGGTTGAAGAACAGGCTAATATCAGACCGTAAGCGTGGACCCATAGCACCGTGTCCTCTCCGGGCTTGATGCGACAAGCAATTTGTCTGTCCACACTAAAAGAGGAAAACGGCATGCCACAAAATCACAGCCAATCACTCACAACCCACTGCAGCTGAACAGTATAACTCACACGAGTTCAATGAGGATTTTCTTTCATTAAAAAAAAACTAGAAACATGCTCTTTGAAGTTGAATTTGATCCAGAGAGTTTCAGATGTGGGCGGGGCTACTTGGCATGACATCACAGAATCGAACCCTGGCAGATGACAAAATGTAGCATTGTGGCTGATTAAAAGAGAGCTTTTATCGCTTGATGTTTTTAATGTTCCCTTTGGTTTTGGACATGATGTAATATTTTTATCTAGAAAATGTAGAAAATGTAGAAAATGTAAAAAATGCGCCAATTTTATCATCCACCAGATTACGTGGAAAAAGCACAACTGTACGCTGTCATTCATGTTTGTAGCACAGAGCGTGCCGGATGAGTTTCATAATTAGGGATAGGGATTTAATCAAATCCCATAGTAATATTGATGCTACATGATGGACAGATTGATCTTGAAGTATTGACTCCTTTGATAATGAATCAAGAGGATCAATCCTCACATTAAAATATAGATTTTTTGTAGTGTTTTTATTATTTATTCAGCATGAAAATTACTCCATTAATTAAGGTTCAGCTTGAAAGCAAAATCTACAGAATCATGCACTTGCTAATCCTGAATAATAGTTAATTGTGTCATTAATTATTTTTTTGTCAGTTAAAAGTTGTTAGAAGATTAATTATACTCTGTAATTATTCTTAATATATATTAAACAAAAACAGAAGTCTATAGTAGCAATTTAGGCATACATTTTAAAATTATGTTAAATAGGTTTTAATTGTACTCAGTTTTTCCAAATCGGGAGTTATCTTATTTAAAAAAAAAATTATATGCAATAATAATTGTAATGTGTTTATGGAGTCTTTGTGAACATAAGAGAACATAGTATTTAGGACAAAAAATTAGGACAACTGCAGCAAGCGATTATGCAAATGTCGTTGGCTTTTTAAGAATATGTAACCGATTCGGGTGTGTGTTCGCATTGTGTGTTTGAATTTTGGATGGGTTAAATGCAGAGCACAAATTCCAAGCATGGATCGCCACACCTGGCCAAAAAAGAAAAAAAGAAAGAAAAGGAAAGAAAAAAGCAAGCAATAAATGTTGTTTGTTTTTTAAGAATATGCAACATATTGCTGATTTTCACTGCGGCAAAAAGTGCCAGTTATGTGAGATTCACAATGAATAAACGCATGACAATAAAAAATATAAATAACAACGGCGGCGTTTGAATGCAGGCACATCCGGAATCAGCTAAAAACAGCTATTGAGAGCCCACTGAGGCCCGCCTAACCTCTGTGGAGACAGAGATAGCATTACTGCACTACAATATGAGGTGTCTGCCCTCCATAATGCCTGTTATGTATTAATCCTTTCCATTTTGAGCCTCTCTCTCATGGACGTTTAGAGACAACGGTATTTGTTACGACACACGCTGAAAGCTAACGGGATGTCCGGGGATTAGAGTCGGAGAGAAGGCATGGGAGAGGTGCTCCAGATATCGTCAGTTTTGGCTCATCAGATGATGCGGCTGGTGGCGTCTGGAGTATTTACTGAGAATCCAGATTACCCTGAGTTTAATTTGTAATTAGATGAAGCAGTCATAGTCTCTGTTCTTTACAATGGAAGGGGATTACGAGCAGCTGCTCTACTTTGTTTACGTGTATTTGTGGGATAAGTACAGTTATGATGGAGGAGAGATGTGCTTTAAATAGTAATAGAGAGCCAGGATACGAGCAATAATTTATATTTTGGACAGCACTACGGGTGCAATTAAAAAAAGACACCAAGTAGAAAACTATGGCTCAGGGTAACAGGCATTTAAATTACATTACCAAAAGAATAAGATGATGTTTAAAATGTATAAATTACACATCATGGTGTAATATATATGAATATATATTGTAAGAATTCACAGATGAAGACAAATAAGTTTTGTGAAGTCATTGCTCACGTTTTCAAAAGTCCCATGCTATATATCTGTGTAAATCTAAATATTTACATTTCATTTTTACATATAAATTTTTACATTTATTTATACATTTTTCATTTCAATTTTTTTGTTTGTCATTGGTCAATAAATCTCAAAAGTCCCATGCTATGTATTTAACATTGCGCTTTTTTAAATAATGAAATAATACATTATAATATTTTTATATTTTATATGTATTTCTGTATTAAAAAGTATATATATATATATATATATATATATATATATATATATATATATATATATATATATGTGTCAAATATGTTTCATACTTGAGAACTCACATACAACTTAAAATACAGACACACACGCACACATATATATTTTTAAATAATTTCTATTTTGTATTATTTAAATACATTGTACATTACACTTAAAAAAAGACAAGTTTTTTTTATTTAAACAAAGAGGTTCACTAAATTACAAATCTGCATGTGTTTATAAAACCGTGAAAACATTGTGCTATGACACTGCATTTGTAAAGTACAGATGTGATTGTGTGAAACTTGATCACAGCTCTTCCTCTTCAAATGATATGAAATATAGTTTATAGAAGTTGCATTGAAAAGACCAACCCACAAATACTCCACAGTTGACAGTGATGATATAGTTGCAGCTGAAATCATTCCCTTACCGCCATAAGAGTGTCAAAACTGCAATGCAGTCAGAGCTTTATTTAGTCTGAGAGACATTCAGTGTGACAGCCGCTAGAAAAGAACAATTCTCCCTCTATGCAGATGTTCGATCCTTCATCACCCGCGAGATACTTCTGACAGCGCAGTCTACGGAAGAGCTGCTCTAAACAGCGTGATTACAATAATTACGGTTTAGAGAAACCATTTAATGCTTTAAATGAGTGAAAGAACAAGAATGATAGTGCAAAGAGAGAATAAGAGATCTTTATGGGCGTAACAAGATGCAAACATCACGGTAATCCTCTTTTAACAAGATGAGTGATCAAGTCTTTTGTCAGGTTGTCGAAGGCGGACAATCAATGGTGGTAATTTAGCCCCCCTGCGAGTGCCAGCGGCCTGAACAGCCCCCTCATTTATTACCGGCACAGAGCAGGAGACAGAACCCGTGCCTACAGGCCGAGACTGAGAGAGAGAGAGAGAGAGAGAGAGAGGAAAATGAGGAAAGAGTGTGCTAAGAGAGGACACATCTAAAGATGGGAAGTGCTAATGAGCAGAAAGAAACTAGAGGAGAACATGTTTCTGCCAATTCGCCTGTGTCAGATAAATGGCAGAACACTTATTTTGAGAGTTTATGTTTGAGCCTGTTCTTCTGAGGTGTTTGCTAAGACAGGCATCGCTATTACAGGTGCTAAAGGAGGTTAGAGATTCAAACAAACCTGGAACCATAAGCATTGAAAGTCTGTGTGTAATTGTATTTAAATGAAGAGTTCACCCAAAAGTGAAAATTGGCAGAAACTGAAAATTTGAACATTATTTCATTTGCCAGAGGGTCCTCAGCTGTTTGGACTGATGGCACCCATTCACTGCACACAAAAACGTCGCAGACGGAAACAATCCACATGTAATCCACACCACTCCAGTCCATAATATTATCTTTTGAAGTAAAAAGCTGTGTGTTTGTTAAATAATATTAAGTCAGATTGTCTGAATCAGGAGATTCAGATGCTTGAGAGTTTTACTTGTTAGTTTAGCATTAGTTTTTGCTGTCGTTTTGAAATTATTATTATTTTAAACATTGTGTTAGCTTTTACCTTTGAAAATTTTCTAACATCTTTGTGGTGCGTGATCACCTCAAATGGATATTGGACACCCTCCAACCAATGCCATAATTCTTCCAAGACAAGCTTGATGGCCAGCAACTCACGATTTCCCACATCTGAATTCTGCTCTGGTTTTCGTAAGAAATACGCACATGGCTGGGTCACCAGGGTCACCGCATCTACCTCAACCATGAAGGGGAGACTGGGGTCCAGGTAAGGGATTTAGCCTTTGGACGGAGGAGAGAGGTGAGTGGTGCAAAGTGAGAGAAAGAGTGGTGATATAAATTTGCAGACTCCAGGAACCTTTGCATCTCCTTGATGGTAGCGGGTTGTGGCATGTTCTGAATCGCATTCACCTTCCTTTGGTCCATCTATACTCCTGCAGGGGTGACGATGTAGCCCATGAAGTGAATGTTAGATTTGAACATCTTGAACATACTCCTCCATAGTGGCCTTTTGGAGGAAGCTTTCAAGCCCCATAGTAAGAGAAATTTAGCCCATAATGTCTCTCTCACACATATATATTGGTCTCTGACAAGCCATGATAGAGGTTTTTCTGTTTTTACATCAATTTTTAGTTTTTTTATTGTTGATTTTTGGCGAACTGAATGAAAACTAATTAGGTTCAATTTCAATTTGGGCGGCAGTGCAAAAGTCATAACTCAACACAACAGGAGGGTTAAGCAATCAGATTAATGTAGAATATCGTACTGTAAACTCTGTTCCAAAATCTAGTGAGCTGCCTCAGAGTCAGCTGCCTTCTAAGGGAGCATGCTAACTGATACACCTCTGATGAACCTCATAAGTGACATATCTGGAACGTTCTACATAAGAAGTAACTCTGCGGGCCACACAAATAGCACACCCCATGGGAATGCTGACTGTTATTGCGTTCATTACAATTTGACATTAGCATGTGTGATATGATAAGAATAAAAATGCTTAGCATGCAAAAATACTGGAGTGAAATAATTAATCTTTGATTACAATGAGCTACATTACGCCTTTTAGTAAAAATTATTTTGTCATCTAGGATTTTTTTGCAGCATGCACGGAATAACATGCCACCATTTTGGAACAGCCTACAGTATGATGAAAATAACCATAGGCTTTTTGACCCGAACCAGTAAGTATCCACCCACAGCACCTTAGCAACCACTTAGCATGTCTTAGAAACCACCCAGAATACCCAAGCAACTACTTAGCAATGCCTTTTCAGCCAACTACAATAACGTGACATCATTGCACTGAGAAACAGGCGATATACATTCTTCACAAATTGTAATAAAAATGATAGTTTACTTGCACAGCCAATACTAAGCACCGCAATTGTTTTCACCATTAATAATAATAAGACATTTTCTATGTAGCAAAACAGCATATTAGAATGATTCCAGAAGGATAATATGACACTGCAACTGGAGTAATGGCAGCTTTGTCATTTTAAATATAACAAAATAGACGTACTCTTCTGTCAATTCCAGAGATAAGTTGAATCAGGGTGGCAGAATAGATTTAAGACTGTGGTTTGGCATAAAATGTAATTAGAAGAGTTTAACATTGTGCCAAACCAGGTGTGACGCTCTACAGCAACAAGCGATAAATCCTGTCTCTTCCATCTTAATCTTTAGTTTTTATCCTAACCAGCAGTGACAAGCATTGCACGATGACAAGGCATTTCAATCATGAATCATCATCTCATTAGTGTTCATAATTTGTTTCTAGCACACGTACTTACAGTATCACTGTAATGGATGGCTTTTAAAAAAATTCTTTAAACATATTTCCAAATTTACTATTAAATAAATATTTGAACTGCATTAAGCATGCTAAAAGCATGCATAAAGATATGAGCATTAAAACAAAGTCTGAGGATCCACACTGTATACATAAGATATTTTTTTTATCAAATTTGGCAAACAGGTAAACCTGAATTTTGTCTATTTTCTAAATGCATGTTACTGAACCTTTCTGTGGAAACAACATACTTCTCCAATGCTTACATCTCAGAATCCAATGCCTATAGAACCAAGTCCATACCTTACAGTTATTCTTTTGCTAATGCGTTGGATGTATGTCTCAAGTACTGGAGAAAATGTCCCTCACTACATTTCATTGTGACATAGGTATTTAGTTTGGTGCCTGGTTTTTATGCAATACAATGCAGCCCACACAATGAAATCTGATTAGTTTAAAATTGAACTCCAAATAGACGTGTCTATTGAACATAAAATGTTCTTTGCTTTTAGGCAGAAAAAAAATATTTTCTTGACACCGTCGACACAGTTTAAGGCCAAATAAGATCATTACAAGATGTCATTGAACTGTCTAACAGTGTGCACGAAATAAAGCTGAACACGGTAAATGAGACTCCTAAAGTAATGAAAGGCCAATTATTTTGAGTTTTAATTTGAAGACCAGTGTCAGTTCATTACAAACTTCCCATTAAACAGGGCAAAAAATAACCCAATATTATTTGGTGTCTGCAGGCCTGTCAGTTGTTTTGCCCCTTTGATTCATCATCTTCTTTTCAGGCTGACTTTTCAGGTCTCCTCAAAGCCGCCCTTAGCATTAGGATGAGGATCAATCAGCTTTCATTGATCCAGAAAGTGACAGGAATTTCCTATTCATTTTCAGAAAACTGTTTGATCAGTGACCTCAGAAAACCTTCCACGCAGCGCTTTGGTAAAACGTGCCCTCCTTACCCTCTCCGCACTCAAATTTCCCAGCTCGTTCATAATGCCTCATGATTCCTCTGTGTTTCTCTATCACTGGTCTGAGGCTCTATGTAGGTTAGTGAAGAACTGTAGATGTTGGGGGAAGAAGGTAGATTAATGCCCCGCGTCACAAAAACTAAATTAAAACAGAAGAATATTTTTGTGACTTTTTTGGTTTTACTTTTAGAAGACGTTCACTGTAAAAATAAAAGAAAATCTGTAAAATTTACAGTAAAAAAAAAATAATGTAGTTGTGGCAATTCTAATGTATATATACGTTAACAAAATTTTAGGTTAACTTTAATTAAGTGATATAATGATAATATACCAACCTATTGAAGAAGTGAAATTGTCTAAAATGTCTATTGCAGTTTTTCACCATATGTATTAGGGGAACTTTCCGTTTATTTCACAGATTTTTACTGTAGAATTTTTACAGGGTTTTTTTTTACTGTTAAATTCACATACATATTTTACTGAATGAAATGTAAAAAGTATAATTTCTGCTCAATGATGTTTTCAAAAAGGTTTTCTTTAACATTCCCTCCATGCTATTGGTAATACAATCAGATAGCTCCACCCCCAAATTCACAAAAAATTTTATGTAATTTTTTTTTTTTTTTAGAAACCATTGCCTACATTTAGATTTTTACTTATGAAAAATGTTTGTTTGTGAAGATTAGCATGATGAACAAAATGTGTAATAATCATAATCTTTTCTTGGTCACAGAGATTATTTTCTGCAATAATCCAAAAGCCAATGTAAAAATCCTACTAGGATTTTGTGGAGGGAATCAGTGTGATGTTAACTGCCGACTTGGCCTACAAAAGTACATCATTACATGAAAAGTGCATGCTCTGTATAGGAATTACCACACACACACACACAATAAAAATAATAATATCAAATAAAATAAATATTATTTCAAGAATTTAGGAAGAAAACTGTTATTAACGTTATAATGCAAAAAATAAAAACCTGTTTTTGTGTCATTCAGACATCTACGGAAGTGTGTGTGAGAAAGAGTAGAATGAAACAGAAATGTAGATGGATGACACTATTTCAATGACAGAGTGAGAAAGAGAAAGAGAATGAAATTACAATATTTGACCGTCCTTCCATTACAGTCTTACTCTCCAGCCACTGCTTCTGTAACCCAATAACAGTGTGGGCATTATGACAGCATTAGCACACACACAGTTAAAGATCAGGTTTCTCCTCCATGCCATCAGAGATTCCCAGTCTATGGGGCATTATGAAAGCTCCTCCACCCTTCGGCCACACTCTTTTAGCTGTCTGTCCATAGCTGTCCGTTATCCTATTAAACAGCTATCTGCTCTTTGTGTCCGCTCCTTAAAGCCAACAGGATTTCCTCGTAAAAGCCAGCCACCCTAGACGTGTTGAGGCGAGCGCATAACGCCCCTGTGGAGAACTGATCCATACCCCGAGGGATGAAAATTAAGCCAGAGAGTTCCTCGGGGGACGTCGGTCACCGTATAGAGCTCAAATGGTTAGTCACATCACATTACATCCGTTTGAGACACATCTGACAGGTTCGCTTTCTTGGAGTTTTATAGTTTTTGATGCGGGAATCCGAATGCAAGCTCAACCAAACTTTTAACTAAATCAAAAGTTGCAGTTAAGTAGCTAATACACCCAATATTGCGGACTCCATTTTCAATTTTACGTGGATGGAAAATGAGGCTGTGATGGATAGCGCTGGCGTGTATAAAACACTCATCACACACTTTCAAAACTGTGTGTCTACGGATTTGTGGATTTATTTATTTGGAAATATTTTGTCAGCCGAATAACTGGCATGCTGTTAAACTAGAGTATTAATCTAATGAACACTGTACAGCCTCGTTTTCGTTCCGGTAAAACAATAAATATGGCGCCACTCTTACTAAAGTCTGAGGCACTACTTACTATGCATGATTTACGACACTTATAATGTAGTTAAACTGCTGTTAATTTATAAAGAATTTTTTTGCCGTAATAAGCCAACACTTGATTGACATACTCGAAAATAATGAGAATGTCCTTTGTGTAAATGATAATAGTTTTGAAATTTGGAAGAAACTTATTTCTAAAAAATACGCTGCTGAAATATATTGACTGTTATGGATCTGTTTTGGTCTCTTTTGGTTTTTGAATGTTTCACTGATGTTTAGAACCAAATATGGTCTAGTTTTTAAATGTTTTCTAAACATTTTAATAAAATTAAAATTTTTACAAAATTCTGTCTGTGTTCGTCTGAAAAAAGAAAGTAATATACACCTAGAATGACTTTAGGTGGAGTAAAATATGGAGTAATTTTCATTTTTAGGTGAACTATTCCTTCAAGTTTCATGACATATGGGCTTAATTTGTCCTTTGATATTTTGCAGAGCAGCAGTGCACGTGACCAAACCTTAAAAGATGCTTACACCTCTCATCATTTTGCACTTTGAGATTGCTGACATTGGATTGGCTGTCATGAATTTGGAAGGTGGGCTTTTGTTGAGAGCATACATTTTCACTATAATCACTGTTATCTGTGAAAACTGTTCAGCACTATTTGTAAACAAAATTTAACTAAATACTGTAGCTCCTCTCTCTCTCTCTCACACACACACACACACACACACACACACACACTCCTTCACTCACTTTTCACTTACTGAATGTCAGAGAGCTGACAGGTGATCAATAACACCTGTTCATTGAGAACAGGAAGTAAATGCCATTGTGTAAATGTATTTTTCATCTCTTGTCTCAGGGTTGGATGGGGGTTGGAGAAGACTGGAAATGAGGATTTGGCTTCAGCAGGCAGATTGTCTGCATAGATTACTTACGATTTCTACATCTCAAAGCTGAATAAATGAGCTTTCCATTCACATATGGTTTGTTATAAAAGCACCATATTTGGCCAAGATACAACTATTTGAATATCTGCAATGTGAGGGTTAAAAAAATCTAAATATTGAGAAAATGACCTTTAAAGTTGTTCTTAGCAATGCATATTATTAATAAAAATTTAAGTTTTGATATAATTTACAAAATATCTTCATGGAACATGATCTTCACTTAATATTCTAATGATGTTTGGTTTAAAATCAATCATTTTGATCCATGCATTGTTGGTTATTGCTGCAAATATACCCTTACAACTTTTGACTGGTTTTGTGCTCCAGGGTCAACATCTCTAATCAATCGTATTTTAATTCATGTATTTCGCAATTTAGCACTTTCCCTTATTGAAATTGTTAAATACACAGTCGTCCATCTTTGTCCAATTTTCAAATACTTTTACTTACAGGTATGTACTGTAGCTGGTTAGTTCATAAATTAATGGCGATCCTTTAAGAAAAATACCAAGGAAAAGATGAGAAAAATACCAAGGCCACTAAAAAGTGTACGGGTCTAATGCACCCAGGAATGATCAGACTGCTGCGTGGTGCAATTATCCAATCAGAATCGCAAATTTCAGAACGCTGTATACTAACATATAAGAGGTTTCAAACGAAAAAACTGGCATTTGACAGCAGTTAGTTAACAATCTTGAAGACCCCAGCAATTATTGCTGAAACAATCATATGGAAGTAGAAAAAAGCAACATATATCAAATTAATTGGGATTCTAACATCCCTGCCATAGTATGGAAAGATCTATTTTCATGCTTTCTCTCAAAATGAAATAACTCGATGTTTTCTTCATGGACCCATGTAGCGCAATTCTATCAATTCATCTTGAGAAATATCTAAAATAGCTCATTTTTCAGGAAGCATCCCCATATTTGGATAGCGCGCAACAGGAATATATTCGCATAAACAAAAACCCTGCAGAGAAACATTTTCATGATGAAAGCCAAGTCATGGTTGAAGGCTGGTAAATGTGTCTTTTAGCACAAAAGCATTCAAAGCCACCATGACTTTTCCGCTTTTTCACAAGGTCTATATGACACGATTCAAGCCTGCGTGGCTTTCATGTACAATAGCGTCTTAATTCCTTTTACAAATATGTGGAGCGTGTTCCTGGCTAAGGTTAATTGCGTTACTTGTTGGGGGAAAATGTGATTTTTACACGTGTGCCGTACGAGGACAGAGGTCGGCCAAGATGACAGGTTTCGAAGCCGGTTATAGCTCTGTACATTCAAGCACGCGTCAAATGTGAACTAAAGCGAACGGCTTTCAAGAGCAGGTAGCATAAATGGATGTCCTTGATTTAATGCGCTGCCTAACAGTAGATGAGCTTTTAAAGTGGGACTTTTCTTTTCTCAGACGACCTGCGGAGACTTAAGGAGATCACGGTTTCGGAGTGCCATTAAGGAGGAGATTGTTAGGCATATATTGTAAACAGCACCTTCATGTTTAGGCTATCAAAGGCTTTTTATGTTTTTATTGTAGCATCTGCATGTAGTAACATTAAAAGACACTAGTTTTGATCCACTCTCTTTAGAAGTGACTGGCTCATTTTCTCATTTGAATATAAGAGGTATTCTTACATTTAACAGCTCTCTGAAGCTGCTAGTGAACTTCTGAGTCCATGAATTCCCAGAATCACCAACCTTAAATATATCATTATCCTACCCCAGCCGTGCACTTCGTGGCAATTCAACCCTTTGTGACTTAGTTGATGTCAACCTTATTGCGACACTAAACAATTCAGCTGTACTAATCTCATCAGACATTAATCACTTTGCTCTGATGTGGTTAGGTGAGATCTTCTGAAGCAGCTGCTGAAGGAGGAAGAGAGAGTCATCAATATTGCTGGTGTTAGAAAAAACTCCCACTCCCATATTATGGATTGGAGTCATGAATGTAGGTTGTTCCAAAAATGTAGGCAGAATAATTATGCCTCCTTCTAAGATCTCTAATTTCAGCCAGATTCTAAAGCAGCATAGCATGCGTTCTCTGTGGTAAAGCCATACTTCATCCTGTCAGCGTTTACATTAACCGCTCTCATATTGCTCAACACCAACTTTAGTTTATGTGGAACTTAAAAGGAGAGGTGTTGCGGAATTCAAAATGTGGTCGTTTTTATATTTCAGGAGTTACAATGCAAAAGCCTCTAAGTGCCATTAGCAATTTCTTTCAGCCCTCTATGTGTATGTTTAGTTATTTCACTTCAATGGCAATAAACACAACCTTTCACTGACATTAATGTGAAGTTACTAAACCTACACATAGGAGCCTGATAAAAGCTCATTTTAGAAAAACATTTTTAAAAGGCATTTTTTTACTTTCAGCATTTTTTCAATCTTCAGTGTCACATGATCCTATAGTATTCTAATATACATATTAGCTGTTCAAGAAACATTGTGATATTAATATATTATTATTGTTATTAGCATTAAAGCTGACAGTGGTTTTTGAACACATGGTAGGTGAAAACTTTATCAAAAGCTTCTATTCTATTCTATTCTATTCTATTCTATTCTATTCTATTCTATTCAATTCTATTCTATTCTGCTTATGTCACTAAGTGAGACCTCCACTGGTATTGTTTCTTGACTTTTAATGTATTAATTGTCTATTCTATTCTATTTATTTAATGCTTATGTCACTAAGTGAACCAAGACCCCCACTAGTATTGTTTCTTGACTTTTAATGTATTAATTCTTTATTCTATTCTATTCTATTCTATTCTTATGTTACTATGTGAGCCAGGACCTCCACTTGTATTGTTTCTTGACTTTTATTGTATGAATTTCCTATTCTATTCTATTCTATTCTATTCTATTCTATTCTATTCTATTCTATTCTATTCTATTCTATTCTATTGTCACTAAGTCAGCCAAGGCCTCCACTAGTATTGTTTCTTGACTTTTAATGTATTAATTTTCTATTCTATTCTATTCTATTCTATTCTATTCTATTCTATTCTATTCTGTTGTCACTAAGTGAGCCAGGACCTCCAGTAATATTGGGTCTTGACTTTAATGTAAGAATTGTCTATTCTATTCTATTCTATTCTATTCTATTCTATTCTATTCTATTCTATTCTATTCTATTTTATGCTTAGGTCACCATGTGAGCCAGGACCTCCACTAATGCCAAAGAAGCTGACTTAAAAGGGAACAGGCTATATATGTATATGTATGGAGAGCACAGCTGCTAGGAGTAAGCAGAGACTCTCTCTCCCTCTTGCTAGCTTTTTCACCCTTTTCTTGCCAAGCCCCCACTGATTAGTTGACAAAATATTTCTAATTTGGTATAATGGCAGGTCTGACCTCTGCTGATATATGCACATACACGCGTACGAGCGCACAGATCCAAGGTCCTCATAACGTCGCTGCATTAATCTACTGTTAAAATACTTCAGCATATGCATGAGAGACCTCAGCGAGTGAAGTAAAAGCCTTTTAGCTTATTCCTAAAGCATCAGCCGTGGGAAAGAGGGATTTGCTAATTGAACGGAAGGCTGATACACAGGCACTTTTTCTGTGATGGTGAAGTTTTAGTGTTTCATCTCTAGAATCTGAATAGCTGATGGGCCTCCTTTTAAACTAAAAAGAAACTTTTCTGTGGATTAATTTTTGATTTGTCGTAACCATATATAGTGAAAAGAAAAGACACGGCCGAATATTAAAAGACCATGCAGGTTATTATTTGGTAATATACAATTATGATGAGACAGTTCAAATGGTAACCAAAGCTGCATTTAATTGATACAAAATACAGTAAAAACAGTACTAATGTTGTGGAAATGTTTTTACCATTTTTTTCTTTAATATATTTTAAAGTGTAATAAATTTTGTAGCATCCCTTACTCCTTATCAATTAATCATTTATTATAAATAACTATAATTGATGCAAAAAAAAATAAATATTTGAATTAATGTGTGGTTTGTTTTAATCATAGTGGCGAAAATAATTATTTATTACATATTTCAGGATTATTATTATCATTATCATCATCATTATTATTTATTATGATTTGTGCACAGCTATTAATAATGATTCTTATTAGTATCAGTTGAAAAGAGTTTTTGCTGCTGTATGTATTTTGGTGTTAATGATTTGCTTGGGACAAAAAAATAACAAATAAAGATTACAGTTACAGTACATAAACCATATAATATCGTTTTTCATGCATTTAGGTCAATCTGTGACCAGTCTGTATCTTTACAGTGAACTATATCCCCTGCCACACAGCAGCAATGCAATGTCACACAAGTTGGTGCCTGGGCAAAAATCAATATATTGATCAATTTATCCACAGCTAACTCTAAAACACAGAAGTTATATGGTGCTGTTGTGTGTGTGTGTGTGTGTGTGTGTGTGTGTGTGTGTGTGTGTGTGTGTGTGGTTAACTTAAATAACAGGGTTTATAGTCTTCATTGTATTACGGTGTGAACAGAGAACATTTGTCATCATACAGTATGTTTACTGTACTGTTCAAAATGTTACTGTACTCTTCAAAAAACACAGCCACTATATTTGATTATCGACATAAACATGTTTCATAGTCTGCTGCATTCAGAATTGTATTTGGACACGTAAGATGAATGTATATGTCATATATATTTGTGTGTTCGTGTATATTTAATATATAGCATATATATCAAATGTTTAAAAAACTTTCTGTGCCACTGTTCACTGTTCCAACTAGGTGCATATAATCTTATAATAATATAAAACACGATCATGCGTGGATACATTATGGATTCTCATTGACACAGCACAGTATTAAGAATCAATTGTTAGAGGTGTAAGGATAATTATGAGTTTTATGAAAGAGACTTGAAACTATTTACATGCGTTGTACTGGACGTTTCAAACAGAATAACCTTTGAGCAGGTTTTTCAGTGAAAACAAAGTAGTTTACACCTCCAGCGGTGATATTGTCAAAAATAGCTTTTCATCGATGACACCTAAGGTAAGAATCTCACTGACAACAATCTCGTTGAATGTCTCAAAAATAACAAGTGTTCATGTTTCAGTCCTGGTGAAACGGTATCCGCATCAGGCCGAGGTAAAGGCTGCACATGCACTAACTTTGCATATTTGACACCTGTGTTGCCACCCCGATTCCACAGCTACGAAAATAAAACATACTCTTCACAAATGTTGTACAGAACACTCCTCTGAGGCATAATGAATACTGGCCTATTTCTTAAAACATACTTGAGTCTTAAGTCAGCACATTTTAAGCGTTTAAAGCTGAAGTGTGACATTTTTTCCCAATGTTACAACACTTTCTCCTTCCCCAGCTGATTATGCAGAGACGACTTTAGTAAACTATTCGTATGCGTTCCCCTGAAAATTGTTAACGTTAGCTGTGTTTCTGGTTTTTGCATTTCAGAATATCAGAGGAACATTTGAGATGCTGTGTGATGATGTTAGTCTGATGATATCTTCTTTTCTGAGAAAGTTATTCAGTTGCATGACACGTTGAGGCAAATGAATGTGACTTGAATGAATGTTTACCTTGGTCCTTTAATAAAAAGTATAAACTATCGATAAAATCACATCTTAGACCGGATGATAACTGTAGAACTACCAGGTTCATTACAGCATGGTAGAAATATATATAGCATATATTGTGCATAAATTAATACACAAATGCAGCATATATTTTGAAAGAAAAAAAAAAAATAAATAAATAAAAAAAAAAAAAAAAAAAATAATATATATATATATATATATATATATATATATATATATATATATATATATATATATATATAAATATAAATATAAATATAAATATACACATACAGCATATATTTTGAAAACATGTATTTACAAGTATGTATTTGTAGTCATATAATTTAAATTATATAAAAAATCTATTTAATATGACATATTTTCCTAAATATATGCCTGTGCGTGTATTTATATACATAATATATACATACATAATACACACACACACATATATGGATGTAATTAATCATTTGACAGCATGTGACTCATTCTGTGAGGTTTATCGAAATAAAAATGATATGACCCCAAAATATAAAAATATAGACCTCACTTTATTAGTATGTACAGTAAATAGTATAGGCTTCTGCTTCTGCCTTCTTCTAGTATCAACGTGTTTGACAAACATTGCATCTAATCCACTTTAACCGTGATAAAGTATGCAAACACAACAGAAGCGTCACTAGCAGAAGGAAAAAATGTTAATGCGAAAAAGAGAAAGCCAGTGTGTATCAAGTACATTTTTGATAAATGCATTTATTTTCAAACCGACCGTTCAGAGAGAAAAATGAAAGGTTAAACAACATCAAACATTTCCCTTCCACGCAAGCTGCAGGCTTCATCGTGGTAACGCTGGTTCATTAAACTGCACATTGTTCAGAAACCTGCAATCATAAAACACGGTCCCAAAGTTTCAGTATTGTCACATTTATACACATCAGCCGAATGCATTTCGGCTGGAAGAGAGGAGTATGAGTGTGTATTTCCTGCACGCATGAAGATGGATCTATAGCGACCGCGAGTATAAAGAGGACATATTCCAACCTGTTAAGCCGATAACCTGCTCATATTTCTGATGTGGATTTGGCGCCTCAGCAGAAACCGCTCCTAAAGGATGTGGATGTTGACACGGGGAGCTTTTTCTGCAGAACCTGAGCCCCGTCTCTCTCTCTCAGGCAGCTGCAGAGGAAAGTGACAATGGATCGATGCATGTGATTAATTAACTTCTAATGAGTTCATCTGAGCGGCAGGGCCCGGGAAAGTTGGACATGTCCTCGGTTGCAAGTTTGACCTACCCTACTTACGCACCTCAGCATCTATGAGCTCTGTCCCCGTCTCCCGGTCTGTCTCTGTCTGTCTGTCTCCCTCTCACGTTTTGCAAGATAATCAATGCTCAAAAGCAAACCAGCAGGTCATTGCTTCTTTTTAGGTGCCACATGGGTTTCCTCCTTTTGTCTCTGAAGCCTAAATACAAGTTGGTTAATGCGAAATCCTAAATTTTCTGTTTACTTTCTCTTGAATTGCATGTTTTTTTCTTTCTTTGAATATTTTATTGCATTTTTGAACACATAAATGCAGCCCTGGTGAGCGTAAGAGACTCAATAATAACATGAACCATTAATCACATCCAAAATAAAGGCTTAAGTTGTGGTATTAAAGGGTGATATATATATATATATATATATATATATATATATATATATATATATATATATATATATATATATATATATACATATACACGATGAAACAAAGTATACAAAGTATACACATTATGTAAACAAAACCTTTTCTTTTGGACAACGCTACTTTTATTATGTAATTCTAAATATATTATATGGGATTTAAAACAGTATGAGAACGATTAATATAATTACACTCCAAGATGTGTACTTCATTAGTTTTTAGATTATCCTATACAAGACTGCTGAAGACATAAAGAAAATATTCAATATATTCGGTTACAGTGGCTTTTTGGCTAAAATTATTAAAAATAATAAAAATAAAAATAAAATAAAAATGAAACAAATACATACATACATACATACATATATTAGCTGAGCTGAGAAAGTGAGTGACTATAAATAAATAAAAAAATTAAAATGTATGCCATATTTTTTCATAAGCACGATTATGCTAAATCAAAACCCAGGCAACTATTTCTGCTCATATGCTCCATGCGTAAGTACCCAGAGTGGTTTTAATTTGTCCTGAGGTGAAATTAATAAATGGCGTACCATCCATCATTGACTCGGCCTTTATTGATCCAGTGTGGTCTCTCTTTTAAACTAAATTATATCTGGGAAAAAAAGTCATTCGAAGTAACCAACACACTCTGGGCAGAATTAATGAGGACGTCTCATGAAACACGACAAGAAACAAAAATCAGGAGGTTTATCATTTTTAAATGTGCACCGAGGTTCAAATCATATCTCATGTTCGATCATTTTCACTCCTGAATAGAGACGTGAGTCAACCCTCACAATAACTCCAGAGAAAATATTAGGAATTTAAGTAAATCGAACCACTTTTTGACACCGATTTATCTGAATGAACCGAACCTTGTATTGAAACAGCGCCATAGCCACTTTAAAGGAATAGAAATACCTGTTAGATGCTAATGGCAAAGGCAACTGAAACCTCTGCGTGAACAGGCCTGGTTTTATTTTTTTGTTTTCCCGTCCTCTGTGACTCATCATAGCAGAACGCCTGCGAGCCACATCGGTACTCACATTAGCATTGATTATATTCAGAGCCGTGAAACCGGGCGACACGCAGAGCGAGCTCTACAACACGACACGGTAAAACGTTCTGAACTCTCCTGAGATGCGGGAGAGAAGAAAGAACGGAAACAATCGCATTTCAATTACGCCGACTCTCAATCTGCGACACGCTCCCCGCGTGACATCAAACCCGGAGCACAAACGCCAGCATTAGCGCTAACCGAAAGCGGCAACGAAGACGTAAACATGTTTGTTCAGAGTGGCCATATGACTCACGGATCTGTACGCGGTTCTGCCAGCGGTTCCATTAACGCTGACCCACAAAATAGCTAGACCATGAACTGTGCGGTTTCTGATGGGCGCGGGAAGCGTATTCTTACACGCATTTAAAGATTAATGACAGTACGCTGCATTCATACGCCTAAAAACAGTCGAATAGGGGAAAATATCTGAGGCTAATGATGAACCGAGGCTGTGAGATTGCCACGGTATTTGAGGATTAAATGTTGAAAAGTAGCATCAACATTAGTAAGTAGGCCTACACACATTAACAACCTCTTCACCCTCCGTCGCAACCCTTAATTCACTCCATAATGGCTACTTTTAAAAGTCTATTTTAAGTCTGTGCAAACAAATTCATCTACATTAAATCTGTTTATTACTTTTTCCATTCTGCTAGAAAGGTTGCATGAGTAGGTCGCTATCTCAAATAACTAAATCAATAAACCCAATAAATACAAAAGCAGTATATGCAAGTAACCCGTCTTTCTCTGTTTTTTTTTCCCATCGCTTTGTTTATGCGAGTATAATTGCTAGGCTAATGATTTTATTTAAGAGATTTTGTGTCCGAACAGGCCCAATGCAGGAGCTTCTCTCGCTACAATATTAGGCAAGGCAAGGCAAGGCAAGTTTATTTATATAGCACATTTCATACACAATGGTAATTCAAAGTGCTTTACAAAAGAGGAAATAAAATAATTGCAAGATTTAAATAACAATAAAAGAAATTAAAATAAAATATTTAAGATAAATTGAATTAAAAGCAAAAAGAGATTGATTTAAAACAGTTTAAAATAAAAGAAGCAAAGTAGCACAGTTCGGACGCAGCACAGTGCTCATTCTGTAAATGCACAACTAAACAGATGAGTTTTGAGTCTGGATTTAAAAGTGACTAATGTTTCAGCACATCTGATCTCTTCAGGAAGCTGGTTCCAGATGCGAGCAGCATAATAACTAAAAGCAGATTCTCCTTGTTTGGTGTGAACCTTTGGTATTTCTAACTGACTTGATCCTAGTGATCTGAGTGGTCTGTTGGGTGTATAAATAGTGATCATATCTGCAATGTATTTAGGTCCTAGTCCATTGAGTGATTTATAAACGAGTAAAAGTGCTTTAAAATCAATTCTAAATGTCACTGGAAGCCAGTGTAAGGACCTGAGGACTGGTGTGATGTGCTTGATTTTCTGGTTCGATCAGGATCCTGGCAGCAGCGTTCTGGATGAGCTGCAGCTGTCTGATGGTCTTTTGGGAAGGCCAGTGAGGAGACCATTACAATAGTCCACCCTGCTGGTGATGAAGGCATGGACTAGTTTCTCCAGGTCTTGCCTGGGCACAAAATTCTTGCAATATTTTAGGTGATAGTACGCTGAAGTCACTGCTTTGACATGACAGCTGAAACTAATCGGTCTCTAGAATCACACCAAGATTCTTGACTTGCCTTTTGATTGTTTGACCCCTTGAGTCAAGGTATGCATTCACCTTGTGAACTTCATCTTTATTTCCAAATGCAATGACCTCAGTTTTCTCCTTGTTTAACTGAAGAAAATTTTGGCACATCCAACTGTTGATTTCATCAATGCATTGGCAGAGTGAGTCAATGGGGCTGTAGTCATTTGGTGATAAGGCTAGGTAGATGCGTGTCGTCAGCATAGCTGTGATAGGCAATTTGATTCTTTCTCATTATTTGACTTAAGAGCATATACAGGCTGCGGCGCAAGAATTGAGCCAGGACCCACATGTCATGGACGTCCACTTAGACCTATGCTCTCCTATACTCACATAATAACCCCTCCCCTCTAAATATGACCTGAATATTAGTCAAAATCTTGACGATCTTTCATATAAATGATGATTTAAATACTGTTTAGTACATTCACTTGTCTTCCCAATACATAATGATATTTTTTTTTCAATTAAATGGTTTGAAATTAATCTAACAGCAACTGAAAAAAAACTGTTTAAAACTTTCTGGTTGGTGAATCTCTTATAAAGTCTCTTATGATATGCTGAACAAAGCTGCATTTATTTTTATCAGAAATACAGAGAGGAAAAAAAACCCTGTTATATCAATATATATTATTACAATTTTTAATAATTCTCTTCTATTTTCATATATATTAAAATGTAATTTATTCCTGTGATGCAAAGCTGATTTTTCAGCATCACTACACCAGTCTCCATGAAACATTTAGAAGCGTTTCTTATTATCATAAATGTTGAAAACATTTGAAACATTGAAAATGCTGAAACTGTGCTACATTTCTTTTTCTGGATTATTAGGGGGTTAGATTCATTTAATGCATCTTTGCTGAATAAAAATGTTCATTTTGATCCCAAAGAGTAGAGTGTATTATAACATTGAAAATACATAACAAACCCAAACAGTACTGTAGTATACGCCAGTAAACAGCATGCAGTGCAGCTTGTTAAAAAAACAAAAAGATAAAAACACAGAAATCTTCCTCTCCAGCAGAACTGGCGAGATTGAATCATCAGGTTCTCCATGTCAGATAAACAGCGTTCGGACATCAGAGAGCCATAATTTACTGATCAACAACACTTCAATTCATTTGGCTTCGCTGGAGCTAAATTGTGCTGTCGATGTAGTAAATAGTACATCCAAGTGGTTGGATAGAAATGTCAGAGACATTTAGATGAGAGCTGAGAATTAGGTAGAGAGCACAGCAGTGTCTCGTGTCATGTTGTGAATTATTTGGTCAATTCATTAGAGCTATTCTGGCCACATTGCATTTGTAAGAATAGCGCTCGGCAAGAGTGGTTGTGTGCGTGTGTGTGTGTGTGTGTGTGTGTGTGTGTGTGTGGCGCTTCAGAGAACTGCCTCTGCCTCTTGGTTTGAAGTCTGTCAGGCGCACAGCATAAAAATAACACATCTGAAAATCTGCACTAAAAGGTGTTAAAAAATGATCACAATAATCTTAGTGAAGGCAAATTTGTCTTTAAACCTTTAGCATTTGTTAGAATAAAACTTGATTCATGAGATCGCAGAGGTGAATAAATGCATTTCGAATGCGTTCTTTGTCTCATAAAATGTCAGATTTTGGCATTTCAAATGTTGTTTTAAACAAACAACGCCTATGATTTTCTCTCTGCAACAGTTTGCGACCAGAATGTGCCTTTTTATCTACGCTAACGTACAAATTATAAATGTTTAAGTGGCTCCAGAGCAGGTCAGTTTGATTAATAGAGCCAGTTGAGGTGACTGTGGGGTTCTAATGTAACAACGGACAGTCAAGGCCATATTGAGCAGATGGTAATGAATCATGAGCTTGCACGCGCTGAAATGCAAAAGGATGGTCATGGAGATTGAGAACATACTGTAGGGCTAAAATGTATTTTCCAGAGTCGGTTTTGACACTTCCGTTTGAAGAAAGGAAGACTAATGGTCCTTAACAATGTGTTTGAATACACTGTAACATGTGAAATATTACATGTTGTTCAGGTCATTGAAAGGACATGCTGAGTGGATTATTTTCGCTAGTCACTGGTGTGGCTTGGCGAATCATTTCAACCATAATCCGACAGTTGTATGAGAGTGTATACAGCCAGCAAAGCCATGGATGCACCAATGATTTCCCTCAGCGGCCCCCATTCTGAGCGGAAGAGCATCAGTCAGCGCTTAGAACTGCACCCAGCAGATCACAAGGCACTCTTACCGCTCTGAAATCTGACGCTCTTTGTCTATTATATATATGTGTTGCCTCTGAAATACTTTACTTGAGCAATGAAGCCAAAAAAAGAACCTGATATACAAATGCATCAAACTAAGTGCCTGTCACGAATCCATATTTATATATTCCTTCAGTAAATGTGTCCTTTAAGTAAACCAAAAATATTACGCTGGGGAGGGAGCGGAGGCAATCGCTGGCACAAACCATTAATTTCCCGTGAACGTGGCCTGCAACACGCTCAGAGGAGTGGGGTGACCTTTTCCACGTTCAAGGTAAGTAGAGACAAGAGATACAGACAAATGAGACACTGGAGAGAATGGAAGTGAGAGAGAGGGAGAGAAAGAAAGAGAGAGAGACATAGGAAAAGACTAGGTGTACTATAAACTTTCACAGTTTCAAACTTTTGAAAACACACTGCACTTCATCATGGGTTAACATCTCTTAACCTTGGGTTAATCAATGTCTCACACATAAAACAAAAAAAGTCATGCCCATTCAAACAGTTCAAATAGATTGAAAAAAAAATAATTAAGCCTGAACAAAAGTCTACATTTGACAGTCAGGGTCATATATATGGCTAATCTTTAAAGGTGAGAGTACACATACCTTCTGCATTGTTCATAACGCAACTCAGGCTAATTGGAAATAAGTGCCTCTAAATACATTTTTGTAACCAGGGAATTATGTATCTTACTGCATATTTCACAGCAGTTTTAAAGTGAAAAGATAGTGGCCCTAAAATCTGCATTTAATATTTGACTGTGGCATGTTTTTGTTACACTGCCACAGGTATGTATTGTAGCGTTTTTATTATGCTGCTTGAGGTATGTTTTGTGGCCATACAGAATTATATCTGGTAAGTGTCGCCAAAGATTAATGCTCTGTTATGTTGGAAATATCCCCTACACCAAACCCAAGCCTACCCGATAGTGTTAACTGATGCAAAAGTAAACGTAATCGCTAATGCTATTTGAACTTCTTTTGATTGATTTGAACTGTTTCGTTAAACCGTAGTTTCACAGGGTTTGAACCGGAGTGAACTTACCGATTTAGAAAACTCAAGCTGCGTATGTGATGGCAATGTTCAAAAGTTTCAGCTTTCAAATCGTGCAGGATGTTCAAATTGTTTTGAAGTCGTAGAATAACATAAGGCAAGTAATTATGTGAAAACTAGCCTGCATTAATTACATTTTTGGGGGATTTTTACTGCCTCTTGCGTTCATTTTAACTGGAAACTGCAACAATTTTATGTGTAGGTAAGTTTTTCAGTTTCATGTAGAGGCACGTATTTCCAACGAATCTACTTCAAAAGCGGCTTCTGTCGCGGCGTATGAATGGAACGCACGTCATACAGTAAGTGAGTGTGGTGTTTAACCACAAAACTTGCATCAGGTTGCTATAATTTATTAAAAATGTATATGAATAATAATGATATGCCGAGTAACACAATACATCAGTACTTCTTTAACTACGCACACTTTGTGACTAATGGAATGTTCTAATGGAATATTTGTCATGACCATTTGTTATCATCTCACGTGACTAAACAGATATTGGCTTCTTTATTAAACTCGGTTTGTTTGGTACGTACACCTGACAGAAATTAATAGGCTGCATTATGGTACTATGGCTACAACCAATTGTAATAAAACAGTGATGAAATGTAGGCTATACACGTTATACTTACAGTACATTAATGTAAACTAACAGTCCGAGGGTCCGAGGATGGGAATCATCGACAGGTCCAGTGCGCTACTGTATATTTATAATGGTAAAATAGTTTCTTTGTACTTCCCCAATGTATAAAAACGCTTTCAGTGGATCTATTAAAGTGCTCCTGTTTTTGAAAATTAACTTTCATGCAGTTTGTAACAGCTCTAAGCGAATGAAAATATCCTGCAGAGTTTTAACATCTTTGTTAAACCCTGGAATAACACTGCGATTAACCAATCGAATTTGAAGAATCAGTTTATAGTTTTTGTGAAGCTAAACTTCTCATTTTCAACTTTTTGTTTCCAGCTTATGCCACGAATGAGGCTTATGTCGTACGTCGAGTCAGAGGTCAGATAAGAAAGCGGAAATCCATGAAAGTCCATACAGCAGTTTCTGGAAGTCAGAGATTTGAGTTATAATTTTTTATTTTATTTCTGGGTGAACTATTCTTTTAAGAAAAATTACAGAACACAATTAGTCTTTTTTCTTTCTTTCTTTCTTTTAAATTTAAACAAACTAATGCCACGCATCATGCAAATATGTTATAATAAATGTCGCATAGTTTCTGTTTATGCCTGGTGTGTAATAACTTGTCATCATTCACTGCTTTATATATTTGAATGAGCGCTGTCAGCATTTTCAGCATTTCAAAAGAAGTAATTTTATTATACAAAAATATTTGCTAACAGTATTTCTCTTTTTAACACCGAAGCCTAAGATATGCATCAACTTATCTCAAGATAATCTAAATACAGTGAAAAATTGCTAGTATACAGCCACACTTATGCATTTTGAATTCTATTTTTAAAAGTATAGTGTAACCTCCCAGGGTCGTGTGTGAACAAAGTTTCTTTTACCAAAAACAAATAGCAAGTGTAAGGTTTCCCAGCACCACATTGTGCTTACGGTCGACGTTCTAGTCTTTCGATGAATTTAGGTCTTCCGCGGGTTATTCTGCTCTGCCGCAGTGTACCTTTCAAAACAACCTCTGCCTGCACACTGTCATGTGAGAAGTGCATTTCATGTATGTTTGGTTAACTATATCAAATGACTTCTGAAAGGCACTGCAATTATAGCATTGACTACATTCAGAGGCTGCCTTAATTGGGTCTGGGTGTATTGACCGTCGTCCCCTTGCTCTCCCCTCTACCGCGGTCGATGCCGCAGCTCGCTGTCAAAGACCAGGTTGCCTCTCTAAATCCACACCTCAGCCTCATGGGTCACGCACACGGCTGCTTTTCATCTGAGAGTCATAAGATAAAGACCCGGGAACACGGGTACAAAGACACACTTACACTATCATGCGTGTTAGTCGCTCTCCATTGGGTTTCTGGGAATCTCATGTCTGTTCTTATCAACCGACGCTACAGTAGATGCTCTACCTACGTGTTTTCAAGTAACGTCAAGTTCCAGCATTTCAGAAAAAAACTCCTTATGTTTTGTCAAGGAGTATTTCTTTAGTTTTTGACACTTTTATTTGTAGCTACAGAAAGAGAGAGAGCCTACATATGTAAACAATAAGATAAGAGAGGCTGTGCTGTTTTGTGAATAAATCCGCGTAGTGCCTAACAACACCCTCCAGCCGCGATTTATCCACGATACAGCACTCGAGTGTTTTATTGCGTTAATAAAATGGTTGCCACACAATATAAAAAAAAATTAAAAAACTAAAAACTGAAGTATAGTAATATAGTACTGAAAATGCAGTCCTTCCGCTAAAAAAATAGTCCCTGACAGCACCTAATGCAAAAATGTTCCGAACATGCCTCTCGTCTAATGGCGCTTAAATAAAAACTGAATAGCAGAGAATAGCTTATCATCAGACATTCAATTCTGCAGAAATACGTAATACGCTGAGCTGTGTTATTGGTTGTTAATGTTGCTAACGGTGGTTGCTAAAGGTGCTGCTCATTGACACACAGAACTGTTGAGAAACAGTCATACATACCGTATTTTAATGGTCCCGTTAGTTCATTAGTTTTTCACAATACCCATAGTTTCAAAGCCGTGAAATACCATGGTGTTAATATTTAGAATGTCTTCAAGCTATATAGTTGCATTTAACAGATTAGAGCTGGGCGATAATATAGATTACACTTTGTGATGATAGTTTTATATAGATTTGCTATATTTTTTTTTTTTGCAGTGCATTGATGTTTCACTGCTTCAGTTATGCTCAGTTGTTTCTGAAACGGACACCTTTTGTTTCGTTCCTTGTTTAAACTATCTTGTCTAGCAGACAAGTTAGAAAAAAAAAAACTGACGATCTGACAGTTTCATTTTTGCTCTATATGAAGCTTCATTCCTGCAGTATGAAATGCGGCCTCTGATTACACATCTTTAATTCCAATGCAATGAAACATAATTTTCATTTGGTACAAACAAGGCCAGATAAATCAATTATACATGCATATCATGTCTCGCATTCACACAAGCAGCCTTGGCAGCCGCATGATAAACCCAGCTGAATATAGGAATTATGTGACTATTTGAAAGTCTTTGCTCTCCATGTGCTCAGTTAATGCTGTTTATACCATAGTTGCAAGATAGGTTCCTTTTTTAATTTGAACATCAAATTTGATGCCTGTCTGTCCTTGAAAAAGAAAATACAGCTCCTATAAACACAATTGCTAGAGCTTTCCATTAGTAGACAAAATGGTGTTCCATATATGTGTGTGTGTGTGTATAATTATATATATAGTTTTTTATGTAAAGACAAAAACTTTGTTCTTTGGCATTGAAATTCTGGTCAAGGTTTGACTGAGTGACATGCTTTTAGTTAACAGAGGCTATAACTACACCATCTGCTTATAAAATGCATATTTATTTTAGATTTTCATCCTGGTTTTTAATATTTATAATCTTTCAGATGTGAAATCTGTGAATCGCAAATGAACTTAATGTATAAAATATCACCAATCGTCATAATGATTTAGAGAAACTGGAGAAATCTCTGTGCGAAAGGGACAAATCTGATGACCTTTGTTGGACGCCAGTGGTTTTCAGGTCCTCAGATGACACTGCGGCTCTGTCAATGACTTTATTAAACAGGCAGAGGAATACTTCCAGAAACCACTGTCGGTAAACACAATCCACCCTGCCATCTGCAGATGCCAACTAAAGCTCTGTCATGCAAAAAGGAAGCCATATGTGAACATGGTCCAGAAGCGGCGTTGTGTCCCGTGGGCCAAGGCTCATTTAAAAAGACCTGTTTTAAAGTGGAAAGTGTTTGATGGTCCGACGACATTCTTGTTGCAAATCACAGATGCCATGTCCTCCAGGCTAAAGAGGAAGGAGGTCTTCCAGCGTGTTATCAGCGTTCAGTTTAAAAGCCAGCATCTCTGATGGTATGGGGATGCATAGTGTATGGGCAGCTTGCATGTTTTGGAAGGCACTATGAATGATGGTGAATGAAGGTATATAAAGGTTTTAAAGCAACTATGCTCCCCTCCAGATGACCTCTATTTCAGGGAAGGTTTTGTGTATTTCTTCAGGACAATGCAAAACAACACTGCAGCTAATGCAACAGCATGGCTTCATAGTAGAAGGGTCTGTGTGATGAATTGGTTTGCCTGCAGTCCAGATCTTTCACCTACAACCACAAACACTTCAGCAGCTAGAAGAACGGGACCAAATTCCAACACCAAAACTCCAGAAACTCATAACCTCAATGCCCAGACGTCTTCAAACTGATTTAAAAAGAAGAGGAGATGGTAAACACACCTATTTTGAGAACTGTAGCAGGCATACAATTTGAAATTAGTCAAATTGATGAATTTAAACCTCTAATGTGAATAAAATATTGGCTCATGCAATTTGAAAATGTTTTAGTTTTCATTTTATTCAAATATAAAAAAAAATGTCCCAACATTTCTGGAATTTGGGTTGTCCCTCCCCCTTTTGAAAGGCTCGTAAAAAAATACAACATCTCCTTTAATTCATTAGAAATATAAGTTTATCAATGAAAGCTAGCCACTACTAAGTGCTGTTCTTATAATTGATTCCTATTAACAAAACTAAATTAGATCAGGCAAAAAAGTTTCAGTTTCAAACTGCGTTTATGTCCTAAACGTTACAGGGTTGTAGAACCTCACTCCTCATCTAAAATTGATAGAAAATAAAGAAGTTCATTTAATATTTAGTTTGACCTACCGAGGTGAATGAACGACATCTGAAGGTTAAGCACATTCTCTCACTAGATCTTGTTTGGAATTTATTAATTAACTGATTTATTTATAGTTTGAGTGTTTCTTCTGGTTATTCTGATTATTCTGGTTACTGTGATATATCATGAGGTCATGACTGCAGAAAAGCATCTGATAAAGATATCAGTTCTCTGCAGAAGATCCAAAAGTGATTCCTGAACTCCAACACACTTTATACAGAACACAGTATTCAATCTCTGGGCCTTCTCTGAAGTATACAATAGGCGACTGTTTTTGTTGGTATTACCCTTTTCTTTTCTTTTTTTTTTTTTGATACAACAGCGTTTCAGAGCATGATTGCAGGTTTATGGTTCTATCTATCTGGCCATGATAGTGATAACTATGATAGAGGACACTTCATCTGCTCCAATGTGTAATTTTTTACTCTTGTCCAGATAGATGGATGCGGTGTGGGCTGTTTGCAATGGTCTGTCTGATTCTTTGCACAATAAGCTTGTTTTTGGCCAATACAGTATTTGTGCCAGGTGAATTTACTGCATTTGTGCCAGGTGAATTTACTGCATGGAGTCTCAGCTTGCAGAAGCTGATTGTTCTACATGGTTGTGTGGTGTTCATACTAAAGACAGTGCCTTTTAAATTCAAGTCCTGTGTGAAGTCGTGTCTCAGCTGTGTGCAGAAGACTAAAAGAAAATTTAAAATCATTAAATGAATAAATATATATATATATATATGTATATATATATATATATATATATATATATATATATATATATATACACACACACACACACACACACACACACACACACACACAGTACATACATACAATTTTCATCAACCATTTTCAGTGTCACATAATTCTAATATGCTGATTTATTATGCGTTAGAAACTGCTTTTTTTCTGTCTATTTCTTTTTTTTTTTTTATTAATGTTTTTTTTAGGAAAATCATATCATATAATACAAAACAACAACAACAAATAAATAAAAAGCATTTATCCAAAGTAGGATTTTTATTCTAACAAAAATTTTTTTACTAAAACACAAAAGAGACGAAAGAGATGAAAAGTCTAAATTTTTTTAATTTATACCATTCGTAGATTAAATTATATATATATATATATATATATATATATATATATATATATATATATATATATATATATATATATATATAGTTTTATGTAGGAAATATCAGTTTACAATTCCAAACTATTTTTAAGAAGTTACCTTAAAATAAATCAGATCGTATTTTGCGTCACTATGTGTTTTGATGACTTTGTTAAACATTTTGACAGCATTGAACATTTAGAGAGATGTCTCTCTGTCATGTTTCGTGCGCATCAGGATTATGAACGTGTCATAAACGGAAAGGCAGCCAATTCCTAAATTCTGAATCTCACCCAACCCTCTCGTCCAAAATTAGATTCAGATCACAGTCAGGCTAGAGTCAATCCGGCTGAAGCCGAAAGAACATGATGACAGTATTTACTTTATAACATATTTATGAACCATAAATCACATCAGAGGAATAACGCGGCCTAAGTAAACTGCTTTAAATATCTAACTTTTCAGCAAAAGTCACAAAGCATTAATATTCATGACAGAGGTTTGTTTTGGGTAAAAGATGAAACAAAGTGTCCGATCGTAAAAAGGAAATGAATTTGAAATGTATTATCAGCAATCTTTGGGAAAGCATTACAGTCAGTCTGCTGTCTGCCCGGCCCCCGTAATCTCACGCTTCTTTTATTGCATCATATTACAATGCGGCTTTTCTAAAAGGAATAAAATAGGGTAACAGATTAGAAACGCATGTCTAGGAAATGACTGCACGACTAGCTGATGTGAAAAAAGTGAGAAATGTACAAAGCGCGTGGAATTTATCTGAATCGGTGTACTTGTTGCGTAACGATATCATAACAAAAATTATGTAATTTTTCAGAGAAGTTGTGACAAAGTTTGCCAATCGCTTGCTCCGCTGGATTTGTGCGTCCATTAAAAGCCATTTGAGTGAAATGAGGGACTAACGGCATATGTTTCGGTCGGATTACAGAGCACAACATCACCAGACCAACCATACAAAGATTCACAAGAGTTAGACAATTTTTTATTCGCCAAAGATTTGACAAATCCGGGCTTAAAGCAAGCTTGACAGCTAAACTTCTATCGTTTATGTGTTTTCATTACTGTTTGGTTTCAAAAACCAAATGATGGGTTTGATTATTTTGCACGGTTGAGATTGAGCAGCAAGGCTGGCGAGTGCATGTTAAAATGAAGGCAGAGAAAGCTGTCGGGGGAAATGGTCTGTGGGGGTAATCAAATTGTCTTCAAAACCCATCAGAAATGATTAAACCTCAGATCCAGTGAAATTCATTAGCCGTGTTTATGCATTCCAAAAAGCTATCTTCTCCAAACTATCAATTTATATCAATATCAATATTTGTATGCTTGCATTATTTATAGTAAACCAATTATATTACATGTCTTCCACTAGCTCTGTGTTTTCAACTTCAACCGACCTCATCAGTTCATCACCAGAAGAATACACTGTAGGCAAATCTATCCTTGCTGCCTTATCTGAAATGCTATGAGGGTGATTTCTTGTTTTTCCCGAGTTATAATGCGGTGTAGGTGCTGTTTTATTTCAAGCATTAAGTAAATAACGCATCACCTAATAACATACATGCATATATCAAACTATAAAAAAGTAATTGCAAATGTAATGCAATTTTGTGTCCTTTGCAGTTAATACAGTGCATTATTATTTGCCTAATATGTATTACTTAATATTATGTATTACGTATTAAATGAATAAAAAATACCTTAATAAACATTATGTAATTATGCATGTTTTTAAAAGAATGAATGAGTAAATTATGAGTATTAATGAGTAATATATGGTCATTACATGCAATTGTGTGTTATCAGGCAAATTTGCCATTCCGGCATTATTATTATTATTATTATTATTATTATTATTATTATTATTTATTATTATATTACAAATAATAATAATAATAATAATAATAATAATAATAATAATATAATTATTATTATTATTATTATTATAGTAATAGTATTATCATTGTTATAACAATAATAATAATAATAATAATTATTATTATTATTATTATTATTATTATTATTATATAAATAAATAAATATAATAGTAGTATTAATAATACTAATATTTATTATATTATTATTATTATTCCAATAAATAAATATAATAATACTAATTATTAAAAATGTGATTATTATTATTAGTAATATCGATTGACAGCACGAGTTAGCTTATTTATTTACTAATTTACTTACTTTCATGCACAGTGCTCAAGCCAATGACGTTTATTACTATTAGGAAATGAATGGAGAAGGTGAGAGCTTTGTCTGCATCACCTCTGCTTTAGGATTTCAATCAGTATCTTTCTATTCATAATGTGGCGCTCTTACCAGAGATTCTGCAGCACTTAGTACAGTCTGTTTCACTGTGTTAAATCACATCGCTGAATAGCTTCCACTGGGGTCATTATGTTGAATCTACATATCTAACAGACTGAGTCAAGGCCATTTTCATTCACAATAACTTCTGCGTTCTGCGCCCCATCTGCCGTAGCACCTGAAACAGAGACGCTGCTAATGTTTAGGTAATTATATCTACTTCTTGTTTCTCCGTGTTCGAGTCGAATGCGCTAAATCAGCGCAGCCACACACATGCTTTGCTTTGTGTGTACGTCTATAGATCATTGTGTAGTTTGTGACAGCTGAAATGGAGATTATAGATGAGGTGACCAAACAGGTAGAAAAGAGCTTTTATTATCTTGACTACCGCACTATTACGGGCACCCTCGAAGGGCAACATATGGTTGTATTTTTTGCACGCAACCTCTGCATATCATTCAAAAATGATATATGATGATCATAAAATATGCATGCCCGTCCCGGACCATTTCTTGGCGCAATTCATCCATAAGACTATCTATTATTTTACATATTTATTTCGTTCCCATGCTGAGCAGCGTGCTATAATGCACTGTAAGTCACTTTATATAAAACTACACGCCACGTGCGTTAATGTAAATGTCTGTATAAGCAAGGAATGGCGCTGAAACAAATGCACTTCTGTGCACGAGGGCGTTTATGAAGTTACCCTCCGGTTCTTGTTGCTTTAAAAGACACGTACTTGATTATGAGCTTTTTGTAATACACTGAATTCATTTAATCAGTTAACATGAATTCAAAATGAGCCCTATCTACGTAATGGATTCTTGTCATTCGAAAAGTGTGGGGAAAAAACGTCTTTATAATCATTCATCAAAATGTGCATGCTCTGCTTCCATCTACCTTGATTTTAATATTTATTGGATGTTCATAAGTAACCGGTAATCCAGTGCTGAGGGTTTTATTTCCTTATTTTTTACCGAAGACCAGAATCACGTTTTTGATTTTATTATCCGGGATCTCTCGCTCTTTATTTTTGCCTATCACACTGGTTTGCGATATGTTCCTGCATAATGCGACCATAGCTCTTAATGCCAATTGGATTTCGTTGCTAGAATTCATCTAATAATGGTGAACTGTAGATGACATCTATCATGGATCAGCTCAGGACATTTAACTCTCACCCAGATGGCCGGAGTAATTCGTTAGAATCATATAAACACCTGCTCACATCCGGCCCGATAGCTCTGAGCTTTGCAGAACGCTTACAAACAGGCCTGTGAATTATGAAAATGAGTTTTTATTAACCTCATGATCTTTTTTTTTTTTTTTTTTTCATTTAGCACTTAATCTCAAAAAAAATAAAATAAATAAACCACACACAACACAACAAAACAAAAACCAAAAAATACAAGCAGATACTACATAGAGTACTAATTATGTAGTTTATATTTTGCTGTAATCAAAGCTTTGCCTCTTAAAATTTTACAGCAGTGTTATTTCAGTTTGAGATATTATTATGGAGCATCCGTTTTGTCTTTATTAATAATTTGAATTATTAGTTTTTATTTTTATATTGCTTCTGTTTTCATTTTAATTTTTATTAATAATTTGAATTCGCTTTTTTTTCTGTTTTCATCTTTTTTTATTAATGTTTTAGTCATTTTGTTGTTTGTTTTTTGTCATTTGCATATTTTTATGTCTGTGTAACTTATTATTATTTTATGTTGATTTCAGTTTTTTTTTAAGTTCTAGTGCTAGTTAAGTTTTACTTTTAGTTGTTTTATTTTAGAACGTCAATTTGAGACGAGCAAAAACGACTTTCGCTACAGTTTTAAAACAACTAAACGTCAGCTACTTTTCATTTAGCTTATTTTGATGTGCTTAAATGATTAAAACAACAAAAGTAATTTAAAACCGTACAGGCTGTACGCAAAATGGATGAAAATATTAAAAATTACAATGAAACAGAAAATATAAAAATTCATACGTATTTCACAAGGTAGCTAATTTGTAAAATGTTAATTTGACCTTACAAATTCACATGATTTCTGCTAAATCAAATCAATTTTTTTTTTTTAGTACGAAAGAGTGAGTTTGTACTAGTTTGTATAAATTAGTTTATGAATTTCATCCTGACCATTATTGCATCAAAACTGTTGGTCTTAAAAATATTTATTAACCCAAAAAGTTTCCAGCTCTACTTTAACAATTCGTGGAAATCAATTCCAGCTTGCAGTAAATGTGTGTTCATTAAACAATCAGTCAGGCAAACAAACGAACAGATTAATATGCATCTGAGCAGAATTTGCATCGCTATCTTCTTGTTTATTGTAAATGTTTAAAAAGGAAGAGCTTCGAAACACTCTACAAACATCGGGTCCATCGCGCCTGTTTTGCTTCTGTCTCGCGGTGTGACAGATACAATGTTTAACCTGTAAATATTTCACTGCAGCCACCGCTGCGTTACATCCCGAGTCGTATCATAACGTCTCAGCTTCTCTGGTTGTTCAGCAGCGCGTCCAATCACAGGCAGCCGCACTACGACACGTAAGGTTACAGAGAGCCCAGGTGCGGATGTGTCCCATTGCTTTCAAATGACACTTTTGAATGTCTCATCCTCGCTAGCCTCGAAATAATATTTCCGTTCAGAGCCGCGATCTTTCACCAATTGTTTTAAAACATACCGGAGGAGAAAGATGAATCGCTTTCCGGTGGTGTTTTAGCTCTGGAGTGCTGCGGTAATGCTTTGCATCAGAAGACTAATTGTCGGTCCTTGTGTTCTTCACATTCATATCTAAACCTCTGGTAAGCAGAGAGGGATAAGTTCCGGATGAGAGAGCAGAAACCTGAACAAACACTCTTCTCAACCTCACTGCTTGCTTTTCATCCGGTGTTTACTTTATAATGTGAAAGTAGACGGGATATCAGTTCTTGGTGACTCACACACACACACACACACACACAGGTCATATAATTCAAATATCATCAAAAAGTGGATTTATTTTACTAATTCCACTTGTATATTATATGCATTCATTACACACAGACTGATATGTTTCAAATTATTGGCTCTGTGTACGGCCAGCCTCTTTTGCAATGACCTTTTGAATCAAGATGTCAATGGTCGCCTTTTGGACAACTGTCAAGTCAGCAGTCTTTCCCATGATTGTGAAGCTTACAGAACCAGCCTGAGAGAGCGTTTGAAGGCCTTTGCAGGTGTTTAGAGTTAACTAGCTGATTAGAGCGGGGCGCCAGGTGTCTTCAATATTCAACCTTTTCACAATATACTGAATTTGGGGTTTTCATTAGTTGTCAGTTATTAACATCAAAATTAAAAGAGATAACCATTTGTAATACATCAGTCTGTGTGTAATGTATGAATGTAAAATACAAGTTTCACTTTTTGAATCATACAATGGAGATTATTACCTTAAAATAATGCAATCTGACGCAATTTGTCATTGACCATTACATATATATATATATATATATATATATATATATATATATATATATATATATATATATATATATACACACACACACACACACCTGGTCTCATGGCGTAAACGTATGGGCTCACTTTTCAGTTAGACACAAAATACATACATCTTTTATTCCTTTTCACACAAATTTACATAGTTTAGATCAATAAAAAGCTTCATATCTACGGGTTTTCAAAAACCGCAGATTTACTCTGTAGCTCTAGCGATATGGCGTTTCATTTAGACAATGGAAGGAAATGCATGGTTGCATCAATAAATGCCTTTTGATATCAGTTTTGCATGTTAACACTGTCGGGTAGGTTTAGGGTTGGATTTAGTGTATATATATATATATATATATATATCTGATAACAAATTAATATGATTTTCTTAATATGATTTTCTCATGATCAACAATACAAATAAGCAATCTCAACTGAAACATGCAGAATCAGAATAAAATTAGTTTTATGGTCCAAGTGTTAGAAACACAGACAGAAAATGATAATATTTACAGAATAACATAAAAACTACAAATACACCTTTAAAAAAATACTTCTTAAACTTATCCAATAAAACAATATGAACACAATATGTACATTGTACTTATTATTATATATATATTTTTTATGTACATGGTACTTAAGGCCACTTAAAGTGTGACCAAGGGTAATATCTTATATATATATTAAGCAAAATAAGTATATTCAGAAGGGTTTAAATTACGAGTTAATAATTGAACATTAAAATTGATTATTTAAATATCAGTTAGGATATAAAATAGAGGGTTGAATATTGCATAGATATGTTCATAGGAAATTACAAACAGAAAAAAGTCAAAAGATTTAAAGAAGTTCAAAAGATTCAGAATGGGTCTGGAAACTCGAGGAGCTGACATGTCCTTGATGCTGATAAATATCAAGAAACTATTTCGCATTTTCTATGCACGCTTTTGGAAATTGTGTATTTTGGTTGCTTTAACTGGTGGTGACTTTTTCCTATTTGAAAAGTTTATTCATGTTTAATCACCTTTTTGCCTTTACCGGGTCATTTTAAATGGTCCCGCTGTGTGACAAATTCATTTTTATGAGCACCAATAGTCCATAATCCGTAGAGTTTCTCAATTAATATATATGATAATTATAAAAGAATTAGCAAAATGTTCTTTAAATTACTTTGAGTTGAAGTACAGCATCTCACGCTGCAGAACGTTTCAACTTCCCAAAAGTATTAGATGCCAACTATCCATTCATAATTCATTATAATGCCTTCCAGTGCAGCTTAAAATCAATTCTATTTATTTATATATATATATATATATATATATATATATATATATATATATATATATATATATAAAACATTTTATTAAATTATTTAGAATCTGAGCAGCAAAAATAAACATAATTCTACATATTTTCTAAAATGAATTAATCTTAGCTATTCAGATATTTTTACTAGAAAACAAGACAAAATTCTTTAAGAGAATATATATATATATATATTTATTATTATTTTTATTTTTTTTTTTTTTTGGTGTGTAAAGACCTACAGGCTTCAAGGCTAGCTGTATATTATAATTTTGTAATCTGACTAAGTAGCATAAATGTTAATTAAATATGCCAAACACACACTTGAGCGTGATCTCAATAATTCTTCCTCATAGCGGTTTAAGCGTGTTCAGACCCACCGCAGACAGGAGAGGGATTATGCCACTTTGAAAGAGGCCTGTCGAGTGAAAGCGGTAATTAAGTTCCAAACCTTCATTGATCTTCTTCTCTTTCTCTCCTCCTCCTCCTCTTCGGTGCTAAATAAATAATGTAGCTGCGCTGAGCTAGTATTAATTGGACTTCTCTTACGAGTCTGTGGGGCTGGGGTTGACCTTTGGAGGAATCCGTACGGATCAGTCCCATGGAGCTCGCTGAGATACACACCCCAGGCAATTAAGCGGGAAGAGGTTTTGACGGGGAATCTGTGAGGGGTCCAGTCAGGCTGTTGGTCAGTAAGCGCATTCAATATCTGACTCATAAATAGGCTGCTCTACTGTATCCAGATGTGCGTGTATACTGGTTTAACCTATTCGGTTGTCAGGATCTTCTTTTGTTTTGTTCATCGAACCACAATTAAAGGGAACATAATCTACACTCCACTTAATTCAGTTCCCCAAAGTCCAGGTCAAGGTTTCTTACAGCAAAACCGGTCGTAATTAGTTTTACATGACCATTTTCCAAACTCTTTCTGACCCTGAGACTTAAAGAAGCTTTCTTATTATCAAAAAAAAAAAGTGAATTACCTCTTTTATGATCTGCTAATATTATGCATGTAGCCAAGGGGTATAAAAATTTTTTTTTTCTTATTGATGGCCATTCAAAAGTAGCCATAAGTTCTCGCAAAATGCATTTATTTTTATATATTGTTTCCAAAAATGATATTATGTTTTTTATAATAAGAAGATAAAATAATGTGTTTTGAAATGCATTTTTTTTCTATTATAGCAGGCAATTTTAAAGAACAACCATTTTTGGGTCTCTTAAAAGTGATTCCCCCCCAAATACATTGATCAAAATTGATCGAAAAAGAAGATACAAATTTCAGATTTTGTGGAGATTTTATTCCTTTTCCTTATTTTGGTATTTTATTTCACAAATTAATATATATATATATATATTTTACTATGGCGGGGAAATCACCATGTGCACAATTTCTTTGGCCTTGAATGTAGTTTGAATAGATTTTATATTGTCGTAATATAACATTAATAACCAAATACCTGAAATATAAGGGTAAACGTTCCTTTTTATTTATTCATATTGGTATTGACTTCTTGTTTAGCCTTTTTGCACTCTTGTTAGACCTTGCAGTAACGTTAACCTCATTAAAAAATAAAGCCTAAAATACAGCGAAAAAATTATATTAATAAATAACTCTAAATGCCACGAGCCAGGGTTCACATTATACCTAAAATAAAACTAAAAAGTCAAAAAGAAAAAAAGTTGCCTAATTTAGAACCTGCTACATAAACACATTTATTTAAAAAATGATGATGGTTAAATTAAAACAAATTTTAAATACGAGTATCTCAGTGATATTAAACTACGGCATAACCGTATATAAAGCTGTAAATGCATTATATATAATTTTATTTGAAACATTTCTATTATTTTTGAATACTTGAAATATTTCCGATGGCTGAAATGTCAAAGACCGAATATAATGATGATCCAGAACAGGAAGTGGCCACACGGGATGTTTTCTTTCCTGCTGTTGTGTTGGAAAGAGAAATATACGACAGTGGGCAGAGTGAAGGGCAGCGCTGTCACACCCGTGCTCCGTTCATCACTGGCTGCTTAGAGATTAATGGAGGCATCTTAATGGACACTTTAAAGAGGTTATCCTCTGGCAGGTCCATCTTCCTCTGCTGTGAGTTAGACACAGTGAAAGCAGCGGAGCGTCTCTCTGAGCCCTGTGCTGACTGTTGGTGTCAGTTATCTTTGTTTTTTGGAGTTTTACTATCAGTGGGGTTTAGATTACATGAGCGCAGGGGTACAATGGGTACAATTTAAGTCATTTTCAGGGTAGGTAGCTCCCAGACGAGAAAATCCTGGCTTATATTTATCCTGGGACACTTCAGCTACCACTATCTTCATACCCTAGAAGACACCAAATGAAAGCAAAGAGCAAAAAAAAAAAAAATCCCAGGAAGTTTTATAAAGTCAAACTGGGTGGAATTCACAAAAAAAAAAAAGAAGTGCTTAGGTCACATTTCATCCAAAAATCGACAGAAGAACTTAATAATAACAATTATTTTTACAAATTTATTTTGCTTGCATAAAATAACAGTTCTTATTAGGCACATTTATTTTTTTTTAATTTTTGCTCATATTAAATAACTGTTATTTTTAGGTCAATTTTGTATTTTGCTTAAATATAATTTATTTATTTTTTTACATTTATTTTGCTTAGATAAAATAATTATTCACAAACTACATACGACCATTTTATAGTCATAGTTAAATTGTATAATTTTTGCGATGATGGTGATTGTATTTATTATTAGAAATAATAATAGTTTTATATTTTTATCCGATGACAAATACATTTTTATGTTTCTATACAGACCCTCTTAACAGTCTCAAAATAGGCTTTCCTTAAATTATAATATAATCTCATATTTATTCATTTTTGGAGTGATCTTAACGGGTCAGTTATATTAAGTAATTTAATAATCGAATCGAGTAATAGCTAAAAAAGTCTTCTCTTTTTGAAAAGAATGATGCTGGAGCCGCGATATTTCAAATTAGCCGGGCTTAAATTGAAAGTTTCAATATGCTTTTGTTTTTTTAGCATTTATTTTGTCTCGTGATATTGCCGTCAGTAAAATATGAGAAAGGCTATGCGTCTGTAACGTTCCATTCATCTAATTGAATGGGTTCACTGCACTGAGCATTGTCTTGAAGACTTCAATTACTTCTGGTGCAGGCACAATTGGTACATCTCTCCGGACATTAAACGTTATTGAATTTGCATTGTTGAGCCGCCGCTGAGCAGGATATTCAGATATTATTTCGATTTGACACTTGACATTACGCTCACATTTTCACTCAGCCATTTGCCTGTTATAAGAGGATTAGTACAGATTGCAGTGTCTCCGTGTAAACACGCATGCTGCGTTCTTCGGCTCTCTGCCTGTTGTTCTCGGATGCAATCATACAATCCTTAAGCAATCCCCGGTGACCTCGCGTCTGAGTCTTATGTAAAGAAAGGCGAGAGCTTTTCTGACCAAACTTCATTTTCATAGAATTAGATGGGTTTTAGCATGTAAGAATTTCACTTTTAAGTGTCCTGATGTAATCTAAACATCCGCTTAGCAGCCCAATTACTGTATATATTCATACACGCTTTGTATTACACGCTAAGAAGCTTTAAGCTTTAGTGCTGCAAGACGGAGCTGGAAAACAAAAGAGTTATATAACAATCAGTAACGACACCCAATATACAGTGCGGAAATATGATTTTTGCTGCAGTACATTATGTTCTTGAAAAGCCAACTGTCATTTGGCATTTAAGGATAAGCAGAGCCTCTTACTCAAAGATGATTGACCGGCAATGGGATTGTTATGATTTGTAGAGTTAAATTTTATTTGTGCAGAATAAAAAGAGCTAAAATTTGCACAACAGTGGTTGTCTTTGTTCGTTTGTTCATTCATTCTTTCATTCATCTGCCCAATTATTATTATTATTGCGGTAATATAAAAAAATTAAATAATGTTTAATGTGAATATAATTTATTTTATAACATAAAAATAATATAAATATTATATATATATATTTTTATTTCTTTAAAAAAATGATAAATGAAACTACTACATTGTATGTTAATAATATTTTATGCAACCATATTGTATGTCAATATTAAAACAATATGAATATAAATATATTTAGTTTAAATTCTTTATAGAATTATAATTAATTGTGTAATATAAAATTAATATAACTGTATTTTAGTTTTATTTTAAAATATGATAAATATTTCCATTTTTTTATGTGGGCTTTTTATATTTGTACAAATATTTTTAGTAATAATATATTAGTGTCAGTATCTATTAGCTTTAGATATTTTGGTTTTTAGTATTATGTATGTACCATTTATTAATATAAAAAATGTTATAAATGTTTATTTATTTATTACTTATTTTATTCATTTTTTTGTCAGTTTGGTTAGCTTAAAATAAGTTGAAATCAATTATTTAAATCAAGACACCATTTCTAATTTTCAATATACTTTTAATTCATAACAACAATAATAAAATTCCACAAATTAATTTTAAAATGACCTGGACGATGTCATTGGCCCCTTTAAAGAGGCAGACAGAAATGTGCTGATTTCAAACAAGCGAATGAGCTTTTAGAACTGAACTCATCTCCTTTACTCATTCAATCCTGTCCAAAGAAAAGTCGTTTTCTTTTCATGTGTCGCTGTGTGTCCAGCAGTAAACTGTGGAGAAGAGAGCAGAAAACAGAGAGTCAGACACAAGATTGTAGCCAAAGGAAAGCTAGAATAGAAGTCTTTCCCGAGTGCCAATGAGGAGGAAAGTTCACTGATGTCTTTGGATTGTTGTGCTGCCTCTGGCATTGGATGACATGAATGTGTGCATGGCATCGTGAAATCAGACGAATACAAAGCCAATTTAAAGCATTAGGTTTGTCATGGGTCACCCAACAGGACAGTGACATCCAAGAAGTTTAAAAACCACAACGAGTATTAGAGACCTGGATAGATTGCTTTGAGGGGGGTTCGATGAATATCTGCGATTTCGTTTGGCAAATATCCGCAAATGTAAAGGAAATGTCTGTAAGTCTAAATTAAGATCACGGCTAATAGTGAGTAAATGCTGGTTTGTGGCTATTGACCATTGCTTTTCTTAGTTGTTGTTATTCATTTACTTTTTAATGGTCGCTGATTAGAATTTAAATGATCTTTGTTAAATTTATTATAAATATAAATATAAATGTTAAAAATGTTTTTACTTTTTATGTGTATTTTATATTTCTATATAAATATTTTGTAAATAAAACTTTAATAAAACTTTAATAATTATTTATATTTATATAAATATATATTGGTCCAAATATTTCTATTAAAACTTTTTCTAAACTTTTTTTATTTACATATCTTTGGTTTGCACTTTGCAGTACAACATTGCATTTAAGAATTTTTTTTCCCTCAGTTTAATTTAATTCCAATTTCTTTCTTTTTTAATTCTAGTTTAAATCTAGTTTTAGTAAATAATATAAACACTACTTGCAATATTTTTTTTATATTTTTTAATGAAAATGAAAATTTCATTGGCTTCTTTAAAGAGGTAGTAATTACATGTAATGAGGTGAACTAAATATCAGTTCAGCAATTTATTGCTATATGGTTTTAATTGTTTTATATTTTAAGCCGAAACAGGCTAAAACCACAATTTTAAGTAGCAAAATAGACATTTACAGTTTTTTTTTATTATTTGTTCCTTCTCTGCCTCTTTCTTTCAAAACCTTACACACAAATCCAAGAAATGCTCACAAAATGCTTTACATTTCTTTGAAAATGAAGCATTGCATTCAAAATATCACGAACACATCATTTGAAAACACCTTTGCCATAATAATAATAATAATAATTCTTGTTATATTTTGTGTGTTACAAACTATTGTGTGTTTAAATTGAAAACTGAGTCAAAGTTCGAGAATTAGTGTATGGTTTTGCAGATTTGGTGTGTGCTTCTGGTTTAAAGAGTAAAGATTTTGTGCAATAAAAAAAAAAAAAAATAATAATAATAAATAAACATAGGCATAGGTCTGACAAACAAAGAGAATTGGATTTTTACATGCTTAAAAATAAGCAGTGAGACACAAATGTGTACCATATTCAAGATGATGCCAAAAGACTGCAGAAAGACATTAATCACAATGAAGGAAACTGTGTGTACATTGGTGTTTCATTCATCTTGTCCTTTATCTGGACCAACAGTGACTCCAAAATGCTTTATTCACAGGAAAATACAATATAAATGAAGAAATATTGGTACAGCATAGATCACATAATATAAAATATGTAACAGTTTTTAAAACTCTGAGCTCAGTGGGTTTTTTTTTTTTTTTTTTTGGTTTAGTTTTTCTTCTGGAAAGGATAACAATTGTGACTGTATTGCTTTGTTTGTTTGAGTATTTTAGGAGGTGTATATGGCCTGGAGAAAATTATCCCAGCATCTACTTAGCATTTCAGTGGGACCTGCTCTGTTTAAGAGACCTGTTTGGAAACTGTTATTGTTTTGTAGCTTTGTCTGGTGCCGCTAAATTGTACAGTGCACATCCACATCAGTATCACTGCACGCAGCATGTTTTTCATCATTTTTAGTCAGTTTACTGTAGTGGTGTTGGTCTTTGGTCATTGCATCAAGCTTTCAAGCTTGAATCGTTTCTATGGTTAGAAAATCCCTTATTACAGACTTTATGTACGGGTCAGGGGGCATGATTAATTGCACTAATTTTTTAATTGCGTTCTTTTTCTTGCAATTAATCAAACTGAATTAAAGCATTAACATGACAGCCCTAGTAAACATTTACATGAATCTAATTCTGTGCTTAGAGATCTGATGGATAGAAATACTGGAGAGCAGAACAATCTGGGAAGAAAAGGAAAAAAGGATGAGTAAACAAGACAGAAGGTAGCTGGAGAGGGGGTGGGGTGGGGTGGTGTCCTCAATTACTCTTTATTCTAAGTCCTGAGATGCCAGAATAATCCCTGATGGAAAACTGGACCTTATTTTACCTTTTAAAAGATAATTTTCTTAGTCAGAAGATTTATGCGATTTTATGTGATACTATTACAGCGAGGCAGCAATTTTTTGCCTTGATTTCTCTGGCATCAAATAGAAAATTAATTAATTACATAAATAAATGAATAACATGAACTCATTATTCTTGAATATTCATTGAATTCTTTGCATGTAAAAGACACATCATGCAAAAATACAAAAGTTAAAAATACAAATTTTGAGCTTTTGAGTTAATAAATTATTATTTTGAAATTATTCTGTATAGATAAGATATCAATGTCAGCATGGAGGAAAGGGCTTTCGCCACACTCTGGTGCTGCGGCCGCTGCTGAATCGAATCTGGATTTGATGACCAATCCCCAGCCCTCAAAGTTGGATGATTGGTTCATGGGTGTAAACTGTGATTCAAAATCATGTCCCGCCCCAGTTCTTTTCTTTCCGGAAGTGCAGGAGGAGTCTTCATGACCCCTTTCATGGCCAGAAGCTGCACTTCTCCCTCCTCTGTCCTCACCACCTTCGCTGGCGAAGCGGCTAGAGGTTAAGTACACATTCCCCAGGTGGAGAGGGCGGTTGTAGTGCACTTTTTCCTGCAGAAAGCTGCCACCTGCAGAGCCTGTATGGCCATGGTGGCTCTTGCTGCTAATGCCTACAGTGCTGCTGGTCAATCTTTCTCTGCCCTGCATGTCATGGTAAACCTGCAGGTACACAGAGCCAAGGCACTCAAACAAAGGCACAAGGGTGGTACTGACCTGGGGTTGATGCAGGAGCACAGGGACCTGGTACTCCAGCACCTCAGCCAGTTGGGGCTTCGGGTCAACTGGGAAAAGAGAAAGCTCTCCCCAGTGCAGAGAATCTCTTTTCTCTGTGTGTTGTTAGAGTCAGTGAGTATGACCGCATGTCTTTCAGACTACCATGCCCAGTCAGTGCTGAACTGCCTTCAGGGGCAGAACAGTTGTACCACTGAAACATTTTCAGGCCCCTTGGGCATATGGCATCCGCAGCTGCAGTCCACCCCAACATTGGCTACACTCCTGAGTCCCGAGACATTCAGCCTCAGACCTTGCTTTTCTACAGGTCGGAGTGCCCTTAGAACAATTGTTTCGGCATGTTGTTGTCATGACAGATGCCTCCACCTCGGGCTGGGGAACCACATGCAGCAGGCAGCCAGCCTCGGGGCTCTGGACAGGGCCTTGTCTGCTTTGGCACATCAATTGCCTAGAGCTGTTGGCATTGCATCTGGCCTTGTTGCAGTTTTGGCCACTGCTGTTAGGCACCTGCGTGTTGGTCCGAACAGACAACACTGCGGCTGTGTCGTACATCAATCGTATCTTGCCTACCATCTCCTTCTTTAGATTTAGATGCAGCCCAAGTCATTTTGTACCGTCCACATTCCAGGGGTGCTCAGTTGTGCAGCCGAGGTGCTTTTTATGGCAGGCTCTGCTTCAGGCTCTGTGACAGTATGCATTTCCCCCATTGAGCCAGACACTGTGCAAGGTCAGGAAGGATGAGGACAGCCCCAGCCTGGAGGATACCTCTGAGGAAAGACCTCATTTCTCAGGGGCTCAGCAGCATTTCACACTTGTCTCCAGATCTCTGCAATCTCCATGTGTGGTTCCTGTATGGGATGCAGCAGACTTGAGTGGCCTGCCACAGGCTATGGTAGACACTATCACTCAGTCTAGAACTCCCTCTACAAGGCAAGCCTATGCACTGAAGTGGAGTTTGTGAAATGTTGCTCTTCTCACCGAGAAGCCCCCGATTATACACGATTGAAGTAGTGCCGTCACCCTCCACCTTCAAAGTGTAAACGAAAGTATGGCTGCAATTGTGGCCCATCACAATGCAGTGGACGGCCAGTCCCTTGGAAAGCACAATCTCATCCCTGCTGGACTTCAGAGGGGTTCCTTTTGCATTCCTGTCCACTCACTTCCATCAAGAGGATCTGGTACCCCGGCCTGGATATATTCTGCAACCTGCAAGCACCCCAGGAGCTTTAAAAGCTCTGAGCAGCTCTTTGTCTGTTACAGAGGTCAGCAGAAAGGGAAGGCTGTCTCCAAGCAGAGGTTCGCTCACTGGATAGTGGATGCCATCACCTTGGCGTACCTTAGTGAGGATTCACTCCACACGTTGCCTTCTCCTATGTGTTGGTGCACAGTGTAATTTGTAAAGCTTGACATTTGTAAAGCTGCAGGCTGGTCAACACAAACACCTTTTGCAGGATTTTACAGTCTCTGTGTTGAGCCAGTTTCTTCCCGTGTGTTGGTAACAAGTAATTGATGGGCAGAGCTGGCCGGTGTCATGCTTGCTGCGACATTCCCCCTCATTTGTCTGATTAGCTGTGGATGATTCCATATGTGTACTTCCATAGTAAGGCTTTCCTTCGGTTGAACCTGTGTCTTCCTGTTGACAGACTACTCTGTCTGTCTCTGCTGCCAGTTGTTCCTCTCTTTCTTGGGTAGGACCTGATTTAGAGATTTTCATATGATTATTTCATATAGATTTTCATTACCTCCCTTCGGGCAAGATATGGCCACTATAGCTGTCTTAAGGTGGTAATGAGTTTCAGGTTGTGGTACTTTCCATGGACCCCAGTATACTGTCACAACATAACTCTTATTGACTGACAGATAGATAGGGAATGTCAAGTTAAGTATGTAACCCTCATTCCCTGATAAAGAGAATCACAACCTCGAACCATCACTGAGTTCCATTATTTTTGTATGTAAACATTCAGAAACTGTACGAAATAAAGAGAAAAGATAAATACTGATAAGACAACTAAAGAAATTGCGCATATTTACTATGACTGATTTAATTTGATGTGCACAACATGGAGTGGTTCACACATATGTGTGCTCTTTAGATTGGGTTCACGTTGAAAAACCCCTATCAAGTAATTTATTCCCATAATCTTCTCTCTCTTAAAATGCAAATGAGCACAAAAAAGTCGATATATATATGTCTGAAGGTGTGAAGTCCATCAGGCATAACATGAACTTATTGATGAAAATCAATCAATTTGCTGTTTTATTCCAACCATTACTATTTTGTTAATATGTAGTTTAACAATGTTTAATTTTTATTAGTATGTAAGTTTTAACTTTGTGTAATTTACACACAGTTGGCCCCTGGAGTATATAGTGAGTTTATAAGGAATACAAAGTGTCCAATCTGTTTGATACTTAGTTCATTATAAAGAACTTTTGAAGCATGCAGTGGACGAAGGCAGGCCATTTTTCTCAAGGTAAGCTAATTTATACAGCAGCAATTGAAAATCTAATTAAAAAGACAAAATTAAAAGGAGAGTGGAAGAGAGTGGAAGACAGGGATGGTGTAATTTCAACTTAATGTGAACAAGTCTATATTGTCTTTATTCCAATGTGTTAATGAGTTTTGGACAGCGACACCGGGCAGTTCCATCATGGATATTGTCTTTCTAGGCCGCTGAGGAGAATGAGCTGTCAAAGGCTTTTAACGGTAACAGTGTCACTGTGCATGAGGATGTATATCTGGGCATGGACTTCGAGCAGAGGTCACAGCGCACAGTAAGCTGCGATGGCGGTGGATCTGTGGCATGTAGACAAATTATGGGGGAAGGGATCGTCTCGTCTGATTGTGTGGAAAAGCTTGTTATAATAAAGGGGATTGCTCTGGAGGAAACAGAGCCTGTAATTATTGCAGAAACGCTCATGATTGATCCGCAATTCCTGTCACATGAGTGTGTGATGCTGTAAAAGCTCTTTAAAATATGTCAGAGTCAGCATGACAGAATCAGAGGTATTATTGACAGCTGCCTGCATGGCCGACAAAATGACCGATACAACACAAATCTGCCTGTTCTATCAGTCCATCCATCTAAGCATCTATCAGTCCATCTGCCTGCCTGTCACTCTGTCTGTCGTTCAAACATTCTCTCTGTCTGTCATTTTATCATTTTGTCTGTCTTTTGTTCAATCATTCTGTTGCTATGTCATTTAATCACTCTGTCTATCTGTCTCTTTGTCGTTCAATCAATCTGTCTGTCTGTTATTTTATCATTTTGTCTGTCTGTTGTTCAATCATTCTGTCTGTCTGTTATTTTATCATTCTGTCTGTCGTTCAATCTTTCTGTCTGTCTCTTTGTCGTTCAATCGTTCTGTCTGTCTGTTATTTTATCATTCTGTCTGTCTGTTGTTCAATCATTCTCTCTGTCCCTCTGTCGTTCAATCATTCTGTCAGTCTGTTATTCAGTCGTACTGTTTGTCTGTTGTTCAATCATTCTGTCTATCTCTCTTTCATTTAATCATTCTGTCTCTCTGTTGTTCAATCATTCTATCTCTTTGTCGTTTAATAATTCTGTCTGTCTGTTGTTCAATCATTCTGTCTGTCTCTTTGTTGTTCAATCATTCTCTCTATCTCACTGTTTTTTAATCATTCTGTCTGTCTGTTGTTCAGCCATACTGTTTGTCTGTTGTTCAATCATTCTGTCTATCTCTCTTTCATTTAATCATTCTTTCTCTCTGTTGTTCAATCATTCTCTCTGTAGTTTAATCATTCTGTCTCTCTGTTGTTCAATCATCCTGTCTGTCTGTCATTCAATCATTCTGTCTGTTGTTCTGTCATTATGTCTTCACTTTCTGTTGGTCTGGCTTTCTGTCATTTTTTCTGTCTGCATGCTATTATTCTGTCATTCTATCTGTCTGTATGTTGTTCTGTTATTCTCTGTCATTCTATCATTCTGTTTCTCATTCTCTCATTGTATATTCTCTGTCTCTGTTGTTCTATTAATCTTTTTGTCTTTCTTTTGTTCTATAGAACTTTAATCTATCACTTATTGCAATTTTTGTCAGTAGCTTCAGTGCATTTCTCAAATCAACCTTACAGTAATATTTGCAATGTGCATTTCTCAAAACAATTTATACAAACAGCACAACATAATGGATTAACTGCCTGTAACTCAAAATCTTTGAGTTCATCTAAGTTCATCTCTCAAAAGTATTCATGTCAATTAACATATTAGTACCATCAGAATATAAGTCCTTGTGTCATTGTTCACAAACAAGGTAGTCGAAATGCTTAGTCATGTTGTTGATATAACTGTGGGTTCTGTTAATATTATTACTGCACTGAAATTCAGAATGTGGGATATTGATTGATTGAGGATATGGTTTTTAATTGGTTGATCTATATTATCTCCATTAGTGAAAGTAACGATTCACTTGCAAATTTCATGGTAAATTTACAAAACGTCTAATGGAACTGTGTAAAAAATATGTTGGCAACACTTTATTTAGTCAACTTTAGATATTCTACTAACAGTAAATAACTTTGCAACTACATGTTAACTAGCAGTCATTAGAGTATTAGCAAGCTGTCTGCTTAATATCTTCTAACACTTCATTTGGATTGGTCCACAACATACTAGATAGTGACTATCAGAAACTGTGCAAGTATATGTCAGTATAGTATTCTACTAACCCTAAACCTGCCCTAACAGTCTACTCTGAGAGTTAGTAAACAAGTCGTGGCAAATTAATGAGAATTAGTCAACGTGTAGTTGACAAGTAGTTACAAAGGTTAGTAGAAATGGACTATTAAAATAAAGTGTAACCAATATGTTTGTGTCACAGAATCGCTGAGAACACCATCTACTGAGTTCTGAGCACCTGTCAATCAGTCATTAAGCCACACGCAAAAAAAGCATTTGCGGAACCTGATTTTCAATATCTGGATCAACATCTTTGTAATTTATAAACTGGCATCTAACAAGTGTATAGTTATTGTGAAGTTTAAGCTTACAATCAGTGACTGTGGCACGTGTTCTTCAAAGTTTCTCCAAGTGTCTCCTTTGTATCTCCCAGTCCTCCTAGTAACTCCTGTGATCCCCTCAGTTCTCTGTGTATCTCCAGTGATCTCCAGTACTACAAGTTCCCGAGGTGTGTGCTCCTCCTACTCGTTCCTGAAAGACAAAGATTTCCAATTACACGTCGGACATTCCCGGTGAAACCATCAACTCTCAAAATTCTCACCTGTTCCACTCCAGTCAGCATTTCCTCCAATCTCATCTGTAACAAACTGTATATACGTTTTACTTATCTTCTGTCTCCAGTCCATTCTGTTACAGTTTGACAGTTTATGACAACTAGATCAACCATTTTGCAATTGTCGAACCAATGACTAGATGTTTTGAGGGGTAAGACCATAGCACAGAGAACTATATAATACATTTTGAGCAACGCATTATTAGCAACTGAAAATGTAGGAAACGGCAGAAAATGTACATAATCAGTTGCAAGAATGTACCAATCTGTTCAAAAGAACGAGAAACTGCTTTTTAAGACGCGCATAACTTCTATCTGTCTGTCTATCCATTTTTCTGTCTTTCTGTTTGTCTGTCTGTCTGTCATTTTATCATCATGCCTGTTGTTCCATCATTATGTCTTCACTGTCTGTTGTTCTGTCACCCTGACATTCTTCACATTTTTCTGTCTGTATGTCATTATATCATTCTATCTACTCTGCTTGTTCTGTCATTATTTCTGTCTGTCTGTCCCATTGTTCTATTATTCTTTCGTCTATTATTTTGTCTGAATGTTGTTCTATTATTCTCTCTGGTGGTACGTTGTTCTATTATTCTCTCATTATCGTTCTGTCTCTGCCTGTCTGTATGTCCTTCTTTTGTTCTACCATCTGTCTGCCTGTCTGTCCACCTATTTCCATCCTGCGTAAAAAGCAACATGAACATGTTATGATTTACAATCAAATTTTATCGGTTGTTGTTGTTTTTTTTCCACAAAAGCAGCACGAGAGCTTCAGATGCACTCAAAGCGCATGTTTCACAGAGCAAATATTGACCAAGCCTGATTCCTTCACATGTCAGCACACAAGCGGATCTCCAACTAACACAATTTGATTCGCGATTTGAGATAAAACAGCCCGCAGGAAGCTCTGGCCGCGAGTAATAGAAATGGTTAAAAGCAGCTCCCAGCGTGAAAGTTTTCTCTCTGTCTTCTTAAAAAAGCGCTCTATAACTTCAATTCTTTAAGACTTGAGAAGGGATTAGCTTGAAATCGTGGCCATCATAAAAAATGTATGTTTGCGTTTAAAACAATCTTTAAGAAGTCATTTAGAAAGCAGTGCATATTTGATGCTCATTTCCAAATCCTTTCTGCAGTATGAGTGCTCATTTATTCTCTCAAGGGGTGACCTGGCTAGTTGTCACAATAGGAAGTTGTCATAATTATAACCATCGCTCAATTCAAAACAGACACAGTAATGTTTTTTTTTTTTCTATGCTGCTATTTCAAATTTAAAGATTATTATCATTTTCTAGTTAGTACATTAGCGAATATAACAAAGACGTAATGACATACAGCCTGGCAAGAGTCAATAAATAATGAAAGATTACAGTAGAAAAGTTTGAACTTTGTTCTTTGTTCTCAGGACAAGGTCGATAAATATTTAAATATTTTTCATAAATATGAAACTGGGGCAAGTTGCAGCATGTACCTCGCATGTTGCAATTTTATATGACTTTGTTAAGTAGCTTCGCATTGTTGTGTTATTTTGTCAATGTTTTAATTTAGTTTTTTTTGCAGGGGGAAAATTTTTGAAGTTTTGAAGATCATCGGAGTAAGTTCTACTTTCTACAGTACTTCTTTGCAATTGCTCGTGATATCTACCATCAATTTCTAAGTGAAAATTGTTTCACCAACAATTTCTATCGTAGATAAAAAAACAAAACAAAAACAAGTCACTCATTATTTTAAATAACAGATATGTTGAAAGGTTATATTTTAAGGCAGTGTGTCATATCGCAAAGGCATCTCTTTCACATCTGTGCCATTTAACAGCAGGTCTCCACTGTTTTTATATAGTGTGACAACATGCCCCACAATAGGATATGTATCACAAGGACTGAGAAAGAATTAGCATCTAAAACTGACTTATCCATCTGTTGTGGTCACTGGGGGGCGTCTTATGCCCAAAAAAATGATCCCTGATAACTTTGTGTGTGTGTGTGTGTGTGTGTGTGTGTGTTAACATGCTAATTTCATGCACCATTCAAGTTTACATTTTGCATGGCATCCACGATCTGTGACTCCAAGTTACACTCCAGCATTAATTGTGGTTGGTAGCCACAGGCTCAATTATTGCTCAGTTTTAAAGCACTATCTTAAATGAAGCACAAACACCTTGGGAGAATCTTCAAGGTAATGAATATAGACAAAATTAGTTGGATGCTGCACTATTGCATGATGAGAGCCACGTATAAATCAACGCACAGATGTTAATGCAAAGCTCGCTCTGTTAAAGAAAAAGTTCAGCTGAAATAAAAGAACTACTTGCTTTTATCTGGGGTGGAACCCAAAAGGAAACAGTTTGCGGAAAGTCTTAGCTCTTTTTTTAATTATTAAGATCTCAGTGTTTATTTATCATCCGCTTTGTTTTCTTTTTAAATTCTTGTATTGTTGTTATGAATAAAAAAAAAGCTTTATATAAGCCGCATTTTATTATTTTACCCCAGGAGAAACAGGTGAACGTTCTTTAGCACTTCTAACATGTTGAATTGTATTGTTTCGCGTCTAATCGTTGGATAATTCTCATCGTTAGTCTGTGAGGTGAGAAAACGAATGGATATGGTTGAATCTTTTTGTAACTGTAACACGAGAAGCCTTCAAAGTCATCAAACCCGAATGTCATCTTTCTCATTTGAACATCTCATGTATCACAGAAACGATTATCCTGCCTCTACATTTTTCCAACAGAGACAGTTGATGCATAGAGCAGCGGCGCGTTAATTGAAGGCAAGGGAATTCATTTTTATTAGTTTTATTGTTTCTGTAGGTGTTATATTATGGTGATTATGCCTCGGTCAAAGATGTGTAGGTCAAACGAAACCCACCTGCAATTTCTAAAAGTTTACATGTCCTCGGGCCTCTGTTTTTATAATTCCGTGTGTATTTATGTGCAGGAATGCCTTAGTTTTATACAAATGGATTCTCTGCACGTCAAAGCATCTGAAATCTATAAAAGATTCATTAGTGCTCTATTCCTGCTCCTGTGCTATAAAACATTCATCTCTCTCTCTGTCTCTCTCTATCTTTCTCTAAGCAACCCCACAATACCCTTTACCTTTCTGTCATTTGTTTGTTTGTTTATATTCGGATCAATTAAGGCATCATTTTCGCAAAAATGAGTGTACGGTATTTCAAAATTACAGTTTAAGGGAAGTCGAGCACTTGTGTTGAAAACAACAACACTAGATGAGCAACGACAACTAAGCAATACAGAAACACAAAGAACACTAGCTACCACGAAACGGTTTCACGTTAGTGATTTTCGTTCATTTTAAAGTACTTTCTAAATATTCGACACACACAAAAAAAACATCATTACACTTTTTTAAACTAAATTGAGACGTTTTTTAATGTTGGGGGGAAAAGATAATTTACCAGTGATGAGGAAATTTTGTTTTTATTTATTTAACGGTTGACACAAAATGGAGATTACCGTCGTTTTTACTGAAAACTTACAAAAAAATGACCCGTATATTTATCTCTAAGCCGCTCCACCAACTTTCTCTCTTTCTCTCTCTCTCTCTCTCTTCCTCTCTGCACACACACACACACACACACACACACACACACACACACACACACCCCTCACTCTCTCTCACGCGCTCGGCGCCACAGCCTCTTTTCTCTCGCGCGGATCGTTGGAATACTCCTACTTCCGCTGGAAATGTGGCGTACAGCCGATTTGGATTCATCCCGCCAGTAGTTCATCCCGCTCCCAGTTTGACTTTCGCCCGCTCTCGGCAGTCGGCAGCGAGCAGCAGATCTTTTGAGTTTGGATGTTACTGTGATTGCGTCTCTGCCCAAATGACTGAGAGAGGAACCACCGGGAGACGCTGCTCTCCGTCCCGCGCCTGTACGGCGACCGTCGGGTAAAGTTTGAACGGCGGGAACGATGGTGGTTCATCTTCCGTGAGGTTTGCAAATTATATAAAAAAATTAAAAAATTACCACAGCGAGGAAAACACCATCTTCTCCGGACCAAAAGGGGACCTCTTTCTGGGATTACTCATTTACTGGATTTATTCGTAAAACATGAAGACTTTAATTGTCGAGGGTGAGTCACGGAAATTATTTGTAAAAAGTTGCATTCGACGAATTCGTCGTTGTTTATTTATTATACATAGTTTAACTGCCGCATCTATACGCAACGCGCATCTCCAAATGTCTGTCACGGACGCGCAAGGTTTTATGTGCTCGATACCCTGTACATAGGCTATTGCACGTACTCAATCGCTTTGGCCGTATATTCATAACTCTATCTAAAAACGACGATTTCGTACTGCCCCACACTTCGCAACGGGAACGCGGCGCTTCGTTTATAACGCGTTCTAGTTTGACGCGTCGTAAACAGACAGTCTGTCCCGCTGAAAACGGTCTACCAGGAAGAATCACAATTGCTTTGGCTCGGCACGGGCTTAAACGCGTTCCCCAACTCGTTATCGCGCGTTCCTGGAGGGCTTGAGTAGGTTTACGCGGGGTGGTTTGGTCACGGACGAGGTCGGTTGGTAGTTTCCTAACGGATGCGAGACTCTTCCAGTTGTTGATGAGATAGAATCGAAGTATTTTTATTTTTTTTTTTACATTTCATTATTTCTCATCCATTTTTAATATGCGTCTCATTTTAGGCGTCAGTCGCAGGGAGGTGTCAGATACAGTGCGTTTTGCCAAGTAGCCTAGTTGAAGTCTATCTGAGTTGTCTCATCTGCGGTCCTGTCTACTTATTTGCATATGATATTTGGGGGAGTGGCCATCGGCTTTTACACCTGAATATTTAATTACGAAGGCCTGTGAATGGGAGCTTATGAGGATTGAAAATAGCTGTTGTAGGTAATTGATAGTTGTTTTGCGTTGGTGTTGGGCTTAATTTATCACACAGTGATTAAATAAGAAATATACTTCAGCGTTTTTCCTTATAGTGCCAGTATCTAAATAAATGGATGCTAATCTTACATGTGAGGCATTGTCTTCAACTGCGTCCTGTAGTGAAATAAAGTAGATAGATTAGGGATTAAAAGTTTTGATGCTGTATAATAATAATAATGATGATAAAATCGACAGCCTTTGTGTTTGTCTTGTTAAATGTTAAATATGAATACGCTGAGTTTAGTCATTGGAAATGAGCACATAACAAGGAGTATGTTATTTATTACAATTACAATAAGTAATAGTAATAAAAAATTAGACTTTATTCTATCAAGACTCATTATAAGTGTTCAGCCTCACATTTAGTTAGCATTCTACGCCAGGTGAATTGAGAAAGACGTGGTGCTGAAATCAAGAACGTAAAGCCCGAGAGCCGAGTTCAGCTTCCTGTTTTGCTGTTTCCAACCCAAAGAGGACAGCAGAGCTTTATTAGGGCACTGTAGAAAATGGTTGAAACACACTGGTGCTGCGTTACCCCTGGTCTAATTAGGATTTAACAAAGCATCGCCGACGTTTGTTTTGCTTGCACCTGTGAGCTTGCGAGCAGCTCTAACCGAAGATCACGTCGCGAGATCGCGAGAAGCTTTGGGAGGTGCCGAAAAGCAGCAGTGCTCCACCCTATACAGCAGTGACTAAATCCGTAAAGCTCCAAGGATGGAAGCAGCTCACTGCACAACTCTCATCCAGCGAGTGCAGCGCACTCTAGATACTTTCTTCGCCACAATGCGAAAGGTATCGCAGGAATTCAAGAGATAAAAAAAAAACAGGTTATGCAGCGTTTTGCGCATGGCCATCTTGCGCTCTCTCTTCTCGCGCTGTGCTTTCTCACAGGAGTTGTGATGTTGTTCAGGATGCCAGATGGACTCGTCCTTCTCACTGTTTGGACCCATCGGGTATCCGTGGCCCCTCCCGCCTCGCTCTGCTAACCTGATTGAACTGAAACCACATTAAATATTCCATCATAGTGAGACGGAGAGCGTTAAGGATGAGAAAGAGGGGTAGTCTAGTCGCGCAGATGGATTTGCTGGGGGTTGAGAGAGGGAAGGAGAGGAGGAAAAGAAAATGAATGAGGCGTCTTCATTTCCGTACTGTGTTGTGTGGAGGTATTGATATTTGGATGATAAATGACGCGTGTTTTTGTTTTTGCTGTGGATCCTGTAATTAAAGCTGGAGCAAGGCTGTGTTGAGTGGCGACCGACAGCCCACTCTGAAAGCTTTTCCTCTCTCATTTTCTTTGTTTGTCTCACTTTTGCCCCTTTTAAACAGTGGTCGACCATACAGTGATATGATTCATTTCAGAATCAGTGAGCAATAGCATAGTTTATATCTCACTTAAATGGGAAAAAAAAAGAAAATACTATTTCAGTTTTTGTACTGTCAAGTGTCACTTGCTGTTTCTTTGTAATTAACTCTGAAAATTACTATGAAGTTGTACTATAGAACATTTTAGTGGAAATTTAAATACTAGACCGAGAGAGGTTTAAATGGTTCTGCCTTGAAGCTGGACAATGATATATACAGGTATTTTGTATTATATTGTTGCTAGATCTTTTATTGTTCATCAGGCAGATTATGAAATTCTGTATTTCTTTAAAATGCTGATTTAAAAAAAATATTTGGAAAAAAAAATATTATTATTTTTAAAAATTAAAAAAAAAAAAAAAAATAATTAAAATAAACATTCATTAATCAATTATCGAAGAAGTCCTTAGCTGCAGTAGGTTTTTAGTGGTATGACTGTTAAGCTTTGAAATAAAGACAAAAGCTACCATAAACCATCTGACTTAGCACTAAGAAGTCTGGAGTCATAAACAGAATGATATATTTATCCGCTCGAAAATCTTCCCATCTGCTAAAACTCACACTTTCTATTTGCACTTGCTTTCACATTTAAATATGGCTCATTTAGGTGCAACCAGCCAGGTTTGACATCATCAACCAATGCTTTTGGCGCAGGTTTAAGGAATGAGCATCTATTGTGTTGTTGCGTGTCTTGCTATACACTGTCAGCAGCAGATTACATAAATCATCACCTAATACAAAAGAAGAAACCCGGTGAACGTGGTTGGCTGTAGAAAGTGAGCTCTGAAGCATTTTAGTTAGAAGGCATTGTTAATAGAGAGATGTGTGTGTTTTTAAGCTTATAGCTATTGGGTGTGCACTTCTGCTTGTGTCTTGAGTCGATGTCTGAAGAGGGTTTTTCTCCAAGAGATTTCCGAAAGGGAGCTGTAAAGATTCCATTTCCTTCCAGTCAGTCAAAAAAATGCATTAAAAGTGCTGAAAATATTCCAGCCTGCAGCTCTCCAACACGGAGAGCTAATTCATCGCGGTTTGGTTTTAGTATAAAGCTTTGTCTTATTACTTTCCCTCAGACTGTCACTCTCAACAAGGCCCTCTTCAGAACCATCCATATTTACACAGACAGCAAACAAGCCATTTCCACTCCAGTCTCCTATTATCAACCAAATGATGTGGATGATCAGAATACATGGCAGAGAGCAGCAGACTCACAGAGTGGCTCTGTCGGAGGGAGGCTCGTTCTGCTGAGAGGTCTCTCTGATACAGAGCTTCATCTGCTGCTCGCAGGTGTGGAAAAAAGGGTATCAGCTGTTATGAAGTTGCATGGGTTGACGTAGCATGAATCAGACTAGCTGTGATCTGGATAGTGCTGGGATTTCAAAGATCATGGTAGGATTTGGTGATATTTTTCCAATTTTGTGCAATGACGTGCAGTCTGTTTGTTCAGAGGTTTAATGTTAAGAGCGTCATTGTCAACAAATCAAGTCTGCTTGATATAGTACTGGATTTCTTTTTGTTGTTGTTCTTGTGTGTAGTTTGAATCTAATTTATTTTAAAATTATATATATATATATATATAGGAAAATAATCAGTTGTCACAGTACCAAAATCTCATACGATACCAGTAAAAATCCATGGTTCTCGGTACTAAAGCAAAAACACATTAATTAAAAAAAATGCAAAACACAATTTTCATTGGTGTTTTTTATTCCAAATAAAATGTACAAAAATCTATGTCATCTATGTCAAAGTCTATGCGGTTCTGCAGATGTCGTTTAGGTATTTATGTCCAAATTGAGACATGCGTTTATGTAGTAAACAAAACCGCAGAGAAACTCAAAACATAGGCCTACAGGATTGAAATTTGAATCGACTTTTGCAGCTCAATATTTACAGATACCATACCAAAGTAATGACCTACTTTGATGAATTCATCCAAACTTTTATAAATGACAGAACATGCCACGTTGAACTGAAAATTCCATTTTTAAACTGGATTCCACGATCCCATCCGCGTTTTCTGCATCGTGGAGACCATAGGGTCATATGCATCAAAAACAAAAGAATTCTTAAAAACACAAACTGTTCAAATATAGTTTACATATGTATTCAATATTGCATACTATGATAAAGTATTGCGCACACACACACACACACACACATGCATATAAATATATATATATACTGTATAACATATATAACTGTTTTTTTTTTTTCAAGAGAGTTTGCAAGGCTACAAATTGGTTCTTGTACAGAAAGCAGCTGAATTTTCCTGCTGTGTATTTTAGGATAGTGAAGTTATCAAGGTCAGTAGTCTTTCCATGTTTCTGCCAAATAGCATTCTGATTGACGGCTGACCTCAGACTTACTGCTAAATATTGCATTTAATATGTAGAAACAGCTGAAGCAAGATGTATCCAGGTACGATAAAGGATAATTCAAAATGGCATTATTCAGTTTACTTTAGATTGCTTTATGTAAACAAAATCAAATCAGCCTCTTGGCTTTTGACAGCAGTATAAAGGAGGCCATTATTAGAGAGATCATGTCTAATTATTATCGCTCCTATAAGTGTGATTTATGTTTGCTCAGAGTAAGTTGTTGAGACGGCTGCATTATCAACAATCAACAAGAGAAGAGACAGGAAAGGCTGCACCTTACTGAATAGATGGGAAGCATGAATGAGTCATTGGATTTAAAGGATGGAGAGTAAATTGATCGCATTCATGTAGAGCAATAACAGTTATAAGAAGAAATTATAATATGATGATATAAGTTGTATATATGCATTTCACTTTTCTTTCCTGCACGAAAATACTGAAATACCTTCTCTTTTATTAGTAAGACGGTTTTTGCTCCTGTCTCAGATTTTTAAAAAAAAGACCCCAGTAATCTCAAATGTGTTCTCAAAATAAGATCCGATTTATCCGAGATTCCAACAGGAAACCAATTTGTACTTGTACTGGGGATTTTAAGAGGGACGTTTCTGATAAGGTACATGTCTAAATATGTTACTTAAATCTTATGAGCTATGAAAGAGAAACGCTAGAGCAATTTTTTGTGTGGGTATGTCCTTGACACATTATGTAATTGTATGGATTCCAAAATAATGGAAACACGTAGGGGAGAAAAAAGAAGAAGGATACTGAAAATACCAGCTTCCTATATCTTGTGGGCTTCAAACTGTCAAAGCTGTATGTGGCTAATGCCATGTTATGCAACATTTGCGGATTGAGTTTTGCCCTAAAAAATTAATAAATAATTCCATTCCGCATAGTGTGAAAAGTATCGCAGGCGTGGTGAGAGACTCAATAGATGCTCATCAAATCCAATGAACTGAATCCACTGCAATAGTTTCATTTATTCAGGTAATCTCACATACTATTGCATCAGATGAGCTCTGTGTTCAGCAGAATGACCAAACCGCATCAATCGGGTGACCTTTACAGATGCAGTTTAATGATGCTTGGCAATCTTTTGGTGACATGGAATGTGTTGTGCGTGACAGAATGAAGATATTGTTAAGTTTGAAGTTATTCTTAGCAAAATAAGCTTAGAAGTCATGCATAAAGGTATGAAATGGTGTTACCAGCCGCTATAAATTCTCACTCGTGGAAGCTTTTGACTATTAAAATGCTTTGAGCTATAGCATGGAATGAAACTAGAGCAACTTTCAATTTGAAATTGGGGAGAAATGAAATCTTTGAGGACTGGCATGATGGTGTTGGACCGTTATGTTACATTTTATATAAATTTTATATAAATTCTGCATGTTTTAAAGCCAGAGTTCCAAATGTTATTATTCTGTGTAAAATGTTATATTTTCTACAACAGGAAAGTGGGGTATGACAAAAATTATAGCATGTAAATTTATGCATCTTTCATGAACTCTCAAAGGACTTGCTACTGCCAATATATCCACAACATGTTGCTCTGAGTATGTAAGAAATACGACTGCTGCACACGTTTTAAACAAATAAATTTGAATTAATGTTTTTTTTTGGTTTAAAGGAATACTTTTATTTGCACCAAGACCAAAATACAGTAAAAACCTCATGATGCAATAAATGTTTTTCTCCGATGCATGTTGGCCACAATTATTGGCACCCCTAGTGATTATGAGCACAATATCTTTAAGTACATGCCCATTCATGTTTACATTTTTAAGCTCACCGGGTTGAATAGTAGCATCTTGCCCCTTTTCCCCCTCACTCTTGACATTGAGCAGCCACGTTCAGTTTTAATTGCATGTTTTCTCACTAAACTAAATTATTTTTATTTTTATTTTTGAAAATACAAAATATGGTCAGGGACGGTGTCACGTTGGGCGAGTGACGTAACTGGTGTTGTGGCTTAACACCGGTATCACTGCCAACGTTGTCTATCGCAGCCTAATGACTAGGAGCAAGAAACTGTACGTACACGACTTCCTGATTATAAAAACGAGGAACATAAAGGAGCATCGCCCATCACAAAGAGTAAAACCAAGTTCCGATGTGCGGAACAGGATTGTTGAGCTTCACAAAATAGAAAGTGGTTGTAAGAAAATAGCTAGAGCATTGAAAATCCCCATTTCCACAATCGGGGCAATAATTAAGAGGTTCCAATCAACTAAAGATTTTACAAATCTGCCTGGAAGAGAGGATGCGTGTCTATATCAGTGCACGTGGAGGAGGAGAGTTTGAGTGGAGAAAAACTGACCAGGGATCACAGTTGGAGAATTGCAGAAAATAGTCTTGGGGTCACAAAGCCTATATACAAGACTCTACATCATCAACTCCAGCATGTTCAGTTGTCAGACATGGCTGGAACTTCAAATGTCACTGGATTTTATGGTCAAATGAAACTTAAAAAATAGCTTTTTGCCAGCAAACCCAACAGATGGGTTTAGTACAAACAGAGATAAATACCAAATGCCCACAGTTAATATACCGCTGGATCTTTAATGTTGTGGGCCTGTTTTGCTGCTGGTCCAGATACATGGCATCATGGATTCTATTAAATATCAACAGATAAAAAATCTAAAGCTGACTGCCTCTGTTAGAAATCTTAACATGAGTTGTGTTTGGATCTTCCATCTGGACAATAATCCAAAACAAACATCAAAATCAGCGCAAAAGTGGGTCACCGAGCACAAAATGAAGCATGGAGATGTCATTCAGATATTATAGGAGATATTAGAGCTGTTATCTTGGGTAATGTACGTTGCAGAAATTGGGTGCCAATAATTATGCCAAACATGAACTAGAGAAAGCATTTTATTTCACGGTAAGACATCCCCCAAACACACTTTCAAATTTATTACTATAATGATAGGTTAGAATTTTGTGATTTTAATTTTTTTTTAAACAATGCAAATATTTAGCCTTTGCTCATATTTACCAATCATGCCAATATTAGTGGAGAGCACTGTAAAGCAGCATATTAGAGTGATTGACGCTGAAAATGTATTAAAAATCTTAAATACTAATTAGTAAATATATATAATAGGCAACATCTGAAGTGGATCATAACCTCAGAATTGTCCTAAAATTGTCCTAAAACCACAATGTGTTCTTAAAACCAAAACTTTGATGAACTATTTTGATCCACATCAAATGTTGACTTGTGCGTATGTGTATCAACCACAGTATAAGTGTCAAAAGCAAAACTGCATTGCACGTTCTCTATACATCATACTGTCCAGCTCTATTTTACACACCGTTATACTTCTGTGTTAATTAGCCCTCCTCCCGGGCAGGTACGTTTGATCAAAAACTTTGTCTGCATTAAATTCTGCATAAACGATCATATGTAAATGTATTTGAGTGCCTGGGAGGAGGATCTAATTGCAGCGAACACGGCGCCTTGGAACTGGCAGCGTAATTGACAAGAGGTGGACATGCAGTAAAGCGTCCCTCTGAGGATTAGCTTAGACTCTATCTCCAGACAAACACCACTTTCTCTCTTTCAAAGCAAACACGAAAGCTTTAAGCTAACAAGTGAGCCTGCTCTTCTCTTTCAAGCCGTGCTAGCCATTCTCTATTCTGAGGCGAAGATTAATTAATGGTGATTCAGCTTCCTTTTTTTCTCATTACAATACTCGAATATGAATGCTACAGCTAGCCACCATTTTTAGCCGAACACACGCCCATGGTAATGAAACATTTATCCTTTAATCTGGAGAGGAGAGGTCTCTGTGAGTAGCTGAATAGAGCTCGTGATGGATGAGCTGGTAAATAGTTAATTAGACAGAGCACAGGACGACCTTAAATTAGGTGCATGACTGGAGCCTTTGTCCGGACCATAAGTCAGTGTCGTCTCTCCTTTTCTCATCCGTCTCACCATTTTTCTCTTCGCGTGTCTTTGTTTGGTCCTCTTCAGCCACCTTTACATTCAGTTTTTCTCTGCTTGCTGTCACTTTTCTGCTTCTGTTATCACCTGGCAACCGTGATTCTTCAGACCTTTAACACCACAGATCCATTAGGGACAATCTTTTAGCATCTCTTTTAGAAATCAGCACAGTATATATATATATATCACTGTACATCCTATGTACTGTATATAATGTGGGTGCGAGGGGAATAAGGCAAACACGGTATCATTTTACATTAGGTTATCCTTGCTAAAGAACTGACTCTTGTTTGGATCTGAGACTAGAATATGTTTCACATATATAGATAAACAAGCACACTTCAGATATCACACAAAACCGTAGCGTATCACACCGATATTGATTGTTTCTCTGTTAACTGATACTGTTGAATAAGGCTGAGAATTTAATCAAATGTGGACAAAGGGCGCATGTAAGAACTGTGTTTATCTTTTTGCTTCTATCTCTCTGGCTTTAAATGAGTATATCTCTATAGGTGCGGATCAAAACATTCTCCAAAAGCTCCTTTTGGAGAAACGGTCCTTATAAACAACAAAATACTTATTCCCTTTTACTCAGCTTCTTAATAAAATTCAGAAGTGCAAGCGTTGCTCATCTTAGACTTTTTTTTTCCTTTGAGAAAAGAAAAATCAATGAGTAAGAATCAGACAGATCGACAGAGAGAGAGAGAGAGAAAGAGAGAGAGACAGACGGATGGCTAGACGGAGAAACAAAGGCACAAAGTGAATGGTTGATATACCCATCGGAGAAAAAAAATAACATTGTAATAAAATGAAACAACAGAGTGTGAAACAGAACAGAAGACAAAAGATCTTGTTTTTCATCATAAGTATGGTTTGAAACAAGCAATGTATCTACATTAGGAGTCAGGCCTGAGCGGACAAAAAGATATTTAGACCATCATTCGTCTGGTTGGAAAGGACCGAAGTGTGGCAGAAGAGAAAGCAATGTCTGACAGTGAGAAACTACATGGATGTTTCACTGCATCCGAGCAAATGACTTACACACGATTACAAGGATCTCCACCTTAGTAGAACAAATGGCATTATTGCTATGGGTGATTTTTCCCGCACTGTGCACATAGTGACGGGTGTTTATGCGAGAGAATGAGGTGAACTCAATGGAGATGTTCTAGTGCATGATAATGGAGTTTTCTGGGCCATTCCAGATTTATCGTTCTAGACATAAGCAGAATGGAAAATTAAAGACATAACAAACAAAAAGTTTAACTGAAGTTTGAAAATTTGTAAAGAAAACCACAGCGCTTGCAAAACTCGCTGCTATAGTGTTATGGGTAGTTGACGTTTGTGTTTTGTGAGGTTAACAGACCTGATATGTTGTTGCTAGGATGTTCTGGATGGTTACTGTGTAGTTGTTGGGGTATTTTAGGTGGTTATTAGCGATGCTGCTGTGATTGAGGTATTGTTCGTGTTGTTAAGGTGTTTTGGGAGGCTGATAGAGATGGTGTGCTGTTGCTAGGGTGTTCTGGGTGGTTGCTAAGATGTTGTTATGTATGTTTGTGTGGATGATAGAGATGATGTGTTGTTGATGTGGTTTTCTTCGTGGTTACTAATTGGCGATTGTTAGTGTTGCTATGCCGTTTCTGAGGTGTTCTGTGTGGTTGCTACACAGTTTTTAGTGTATTCTTGGTAGTTGTTAATCTTGCTATACCGTTTCTAGGATGTATTGAGTGGTTGCTAAGAGGTTCTTGTGGAGTTTTGTGTCCTTAAGAGATATTGTGTGATTACTATGTTTTTTGGGGGATTCTAAGCGGTTTTTAGGGTATTACGGGTTATTTTTAGTGTTGTTTGGGTGGTTGAGCCACTATGCTGTTGCTAAGTTTTTAGGTATATATGTTGCTATATTCAGGGTGGTTGTTAGCATATGTGTGCTCTTGCTAGGGTGTTATCTGTGGTTGCTTATGGAATTTTGTGTAGATGAAGATATTGTGTGGTTGTTAGTCTTGATATACTGCTACTAGGATGTTCTGGGTGGTTGCTAAATAATTTTTAGGTATTTAGGTGGTTGCTAGGGGATTGTTAGAGAGTTTTGTGAAGATGGTAGGTAGTTGTGTGGTTTTAGGGTATTCTTGGTGGTTGTTAGTCTTGCTATACTGTACGCTAGGGTGTTCTGGGTGGTTGCTAGGCAATTTTGAGGGTGTTTTGTGTGGTTGCTAAAGGATTGTTATGGCGTTAAGCATAGATGACAGAGTTGTTGTGTTGTTTCTAGGGTTTTGAGGCAGTTAGGATATTGTGAGTGATTGTTAGTGTTGGTATGCTGTTGCTAGGGTGCACTGAATGGTCCCTATATAGATGTTGTTATATTCTGGATGTTTTTTAGTGTTGGTATGCTGTTGCCAGGAGGTTGTTTGTGGTTTTAGGGTATTTTCGGTGGTTGTTAGTCTCGCTTTACTGTATGCTAGGATGTTCTGAGTGGTTGCTAGGTAATTGTTAGGGTGTTTTGTGTGGTTGCTAAGGGATTTTAAGGCGGTAACTGTAGATGATAGAGATGTTGTGTTGTTGCTAGGGTTTTGAGGTAGTCAGGGTATTGTAGGTGATTGGTATGCTGTTGCTAGGGTGTTATTGGTTGTACTAACTGATTGTTAGGATGTTTGTGGAGGTTGATGGAGATGTTATGTTGTTGCTAAGGTGTTGTTGTTGGTTGCTAAGTGGTGGTTAGGCAATTCCGAGTGGCTGTTAGTGCTGCTATGCTGTTTCTGGGTTGTTTTGAGTGGGGAAAAAACCCACTGGATGACAATTCAGCAGAGAACAGTCATCTAGAAAGCTGTAGTTGACTAAAAGGAGAAGGTGCATTGGAGAAGCTGCCTATACTGTCACCAGCCTTGAATCCAGAGAAGCCGTGACAGCATACAGGCTTAGATACAGACAGAGCCGGACAGCCTGTGCTCTTTACTGCACACAAAATGAGGCAGAAACAAAGCTAGACTCCCTGACCTTATGCCCTAACTGCACACAAATTAAAGACACAATGTTTCCCGGGTTTGTAAAGAACCTCAGAAACTCATATGTCTGTGAGGTCTGATGTGAAATCTGGCTTACAGAGAAAAGGCCAACCAGCGGGACACAAATGTCATGCTGAAAGTGACCTGCATATTAGATAAAATACACTGATTCAAAGTTCTGACCTGGTTTGCTAAATAAACTAATAGACTCGCTATACTTTATGGACATGAAGTTGCTCTTTCATTTGTAAGACTTAATGGAGTTCAAGTATCAACTTTGTTGCCTAAAATCCCTTAAAATAAATGCAAATGAGTCTATTTGCATACCATAAGAGTGTGGAGCTACAAAACGAATTTGGACGGCGTAGATCAATTTGGACTTTAAAGTATCGAATGGAAAACATTTGAGTTCATACTGAGATGTCAGGTTTTGTTTGCAGAGTTAGCCGGTTTATTATTACAGTATAAGTCACTGTTTTGTTATTCCAAAAATGCATAGTTCAATGAGTGAAACAGAAAATGAGCAAGACAGACATGTTTGAGTGAAGAGACCGAACTCTCATTTACAAAAGTACCATTAAGCCAAAGATAAACACGACAAACATCTGATAAATAGGCTGGCATGTCTTATTCTAATAATGAAGTCTCTGAACACACCATCAGATGTGACTTCATAAATCCTTTTTAATGAAACGCACACATGCACATACATACGCGTGGACTCACTAAAAAAGGCTGGTAATTGCGGTGTTGAAAAACATCAGGTAGACGTCCAGTAATTAGGAGATTATATCCACATAGCCAATGAAAGGAGGTGAAATCGCTCGGCTCTTCTCAGACCTCTAATGGGGTCAAAAACAGCTCGATAAACCCAGCACTTGGCTTTCAAATCCACTGCGAGCAGGGTGAAAGGGGAGATGTAGGGGCAGGTGAGGTGCTCGATAAGGGTACAGATGTTAAAGTAAACATGAAATCAAAATTGACCACATTGACTTTCTTATTACATGTTCCTGATGATATTTTGAATGTTTGATCAGGGCATGTTTTTCAGTGAATTTGTGCAGGCAAAATGAGGCATGATTGATGAAAAGAGCGGCTGGTTAGACCAACTTCGCTCATTTAGACTGCATTCATTCACTACTACGATTCAGTCTAAATTCAAAATTAGTGGGCAGAAAATGATTTATGAATATCAATTCATAATAGTTCATCAATAACAACGTGAAAATCAGCAATTAGGATATTGATTTTATGCAACAGTTTGATAAACAATACAGTAAGTGACTATCAAGAGACTTACATTTTAAACACCATATTTTGTTTTTGCTCCACTTCGCCAACAAAAACATGCAGCAACTGCACTGTTTTGCATCTCTGAGAAACGTGACGTTTTTTAAATTTTTTTTAATTTGAAGAAATTAATGAATGAGGGGTTTATATAGTACTTTAATTAGCATTGCCATTTGTTTACCGAAAATGCATTACATTATAAACTATGATCGTTCACATTCAAATTTAGTCAGTGCATATTTTCAAATGCACTGCGTGTTGTGTTAAAAAATCTATAAAAACAATAAGAAAATAAATACGTCTTATGTAAATCAAATCGGCAAGCATATATGCTGTATTAATAAATATAATAAATAATCTATATTTCAGTAAAACAGATAAAAAAAATTTTTTTTTAATAATAATAAAAACAATAATCTGTTAGTATTTTAATACTGTTAAATGATTTATATATTAAATGTTTCCCTTCTTTTCTACCGCCACGCACATTTTATCGAATATCTTGTTTCACTCACATTATAGAAGTATGGGTTTCAAATTTTTCTCGAAGGTCTCAGGTGTTTGTTTGTGTGGCCATTTCCAAGACAGTAATCGACGGCTTTGGGTGTGGTAGGTGCAGATTAATTTTGTGTATATTCCGGAACGCGGCAAATGAAATGTGAGGTGGCATGTCTATAATAATGTTTTCTCCAATCGCTCACGTCTCACGAGGTCAGGCGAGGGGTGGCGGCAGGACAGGATATGGATCAGTCCCTGAAAACTTGGCATAGGTACAGTATTATAGATTTTCCAACAGTAAATGACATTGTTTGTGCACATATCACAAAAAGAAGCTGGTCTAATGATTTGAGCTTTACAATATGCTTATGTTTGTTTATTCGGTAACACTTTACATTAGGTACAGTAGTTAACATTAATTTAATTACAAGTTGTGTTAGCTAATGCACTGTAAGCTAACATGAACTAACAATGGATGTTTGTATTTTTATTAACTAACATTAACAAAGAGGAAAAAAATACTGTAATAAATGCACTGTTCATTTTTTGTTCATGTTAGTTAATACACTAATGTTAAAAATATGAGATACCATTTATTTAATCTGTGTTTTTGAGCTCGAAGTTCATCCGTTTTCTAATTGTACTGACAAAAGGAAGGATATGCTGCGAGTCGTTTCATTTTTTTGTTTAATTGTCTGATATGGTCTCAAGGAAACAGAATTATTTCAATAATCAACAATAGAGAACGAGAGACATGTCCACTGCCAGCACCTCATTTTCCACGTGCGAACAATCTGCCATTGTTATTCAAAGCAGAATTATTCTACAAGGAATCCATTTAATTCTCGTCATGTCTAAACAGCTTTGTGGATGGATTTTATATATTTATTTATTTTTTAAATAGCAGCATAATTTCTCAGGCAGCTATTATTATTTAGCAACTTCAGCCTGGGCCAACAGATAAAGTGCCACCTTCCAGAGGAAGATGAATCAATCTTTTTATTGTCGGACCAGTTGTAATACCTACGATATTTTGGAAGTTTAAATCTTTATTATAAATATCCCAACTTTATCTCCCGGATTTTCGTCAGTGTTTAAGGAATGCGCATTACATTACAAGTGGTCTAGAGTGTTTGCTTTTGAACTGTGTTGATGAGGAAAGACGTTTCAGTCACTTTTGAGATGTTTATGCTTATGTAATTTCGTGCATCTTGCTCAATCACATACATATCTGATTAGATTTGCATATTTCATTTAGGCTCAGTCACATAAGTATTAGTCTTGGAGGGCTTACAATATATTTATATATATATATTAACATGTATATATATATATATATATATATATATATATATATATATATATATATATATATATATATATATATATATACATGTTACTATATATGTTACTTTAATTAGGACTGGTGGTGGTGCTTGTATTTGTTTATACAAAAAATTGGGCGTGAAAAAATTATAAGATGGCAAAAGTACTACAAATTGTACTACTAATAGCAATATAAAATGCGCTAAGGATTAATGAGCTGCTGTTCATGAATATATATATATATATATATATATATATATATATATATATATATATATATATATATATATATATATATATATCATAGATAGATAGATATCAAAGTCATATTAATATTACATTATATTAATGTATATAGCACCTTTCCATATCTGAATAACTCTTTACTAGTAATATACATAATATACAAAATCAAATTTAAAATTTTAGATCAATTGAACAACATTACGTAAACACTAGAAAGCAGCAATGGATACAGCTCATAGTTCTATAAGTTTTTGTTTGTTAAAATATATAAAGATCGTATAAGTAATGTTTTTTAATTGTTTACTCATAAGCATTGTCTAAAAGAGTTTCTATTTCATTATAGCAGCGCTATGTTCCATTGACAGGTTTGTGTTTTTGGCAAGGTATAAAAAGCTTGGTTAAGCACAGCAGGGCCCTATCCCACTGCGTTTTCAAAAGACCGAGGGCCACAGACACATGAGGCCGCGAACACCTGGCCACCTTAAACAGGTGAACATACACCCGCACTTACACACACACACACACACATCCCTCTCTCTGGAGACCTTGCTACAGAGGAAAAGGGAGAGATGTGAGTGGAAAATGAGGTGAGAGATATTGTATATGCAAACAAGAACACCTACGACTGTGAAGCTCAGATGTTCTTAGTCATCACACATTTCCTTTTCTCCGGGCTCCCTCTGTTCTCTGCAGTTTATTTTTCTGCCTGTTCATCCTCATATAAAGTGTGTAAAAAAAAAAAAAAATCAATAGTACCTTTTTTCTTTATGGTGACTGTTTTCTCAAGCACTGTAACAAAAACACTGTAATAGATAGATGGATAGATAGATGATTAATCACATGTTGCGAATGATAAACAATACTTGACTTTCCAAGTAATTGGCGCTTTTCACCAAATTTGTCAGGAAATCTCAGTCCTATCCAGCCATTTGCTGTTCTATTTAAATCGTTATCAATTAGCAGCAGATCAGGCCTTCCTTCATGACTAATTAAAGCAATTAGAGAAAGCTTGAACTAATGCATTTTATACAGATAGCAGCACCAAAGCGACTCATTTCGCTCACAGGTCAAGAGCAGAGTAATTAACTGGCGATTACACCCCTCAGTCTAGTGTGCTTCAGAGGAAACCGGCGGGGAGAGTGTGCGCGTGTGTGTTAATGCTAACATGCATGCTGGTGGCGTGCTGGAGTTGTGTTTCGTAAGCATTCGGACGTATAGGGTGCGTGATTCAATCTTGACCTCTCAAGGCCATCATTCAATCACACTGAAGTTTACTCAATTTATATTTCAGATTTTTTTGGAATTGCTCCTCAAACAAAATAAAGCCATACAGGTTTAACATGACATACTGAGTTTATGATCGTAAAAATGTGTTTGGGTGAGCAAAGCCTAAAATGTGTTAACATCAAAAATAAAATAGTTTTACAAATCTTAAATTGGTAGCACTTTATTGTAAGGTTTCTTAACTAGTTGCTTATTAATTGCTTAACTAGTTGCTTATTAGCTATTAGCTAGTATTATTAGCCTTATTCTACATGACATTGTACTACATTACTAATTTTACCCAATACCAATACCTAAACAACTGTTAATAAACAGCATATTAGGACATTATTGAGGGAAAAGTTGTAGTTAATAGTAAATAAGTGTTCCCTATTCTAAAGTATAACCTTTAGTACTTGTTAATTAATTTATTAATTCTTTATTTGAGTTGGAAACTGGGTGGAATTATGATTTATGCAACAAAAAACTAAATTCTAAATATATATGGGGGGAAAAAGATTATTTATTGTTATTTATGAAATGTTTAGTTCAGTAAAAACGTCTGCTTTGCTAAAAAGCTATATAATATATGGTTTAAATGGCTTTTCATCGAGTTTCCAGCACAAATATCATGATATATTAAGTTGTGCGTGCTCTACTCATGCTGACCAACCAGTTTAAAATACCTAAATCAAGCCACTGTGACTATGATGGGAAGTAAAACCGAATGTGTGACCCCAAGGGAGAGCTAAATTCAACTCTTTTCTTAGAAATAGACTGTCAGATATTAAGGCCGCACATGCTTTTGTTGTGTGAAATGTTGAGACGCTGTGCCCCTACACGTCGAGCTTCTCTTCTGGGGTTTCTGGTCTCACGCTGATCTCCTCGTGTCAAACTGTTCATCAGGAGGGAGCGATACAGAGGCGCAGCGATAAACAAGCGCATCTGATAAGACGGGATTAGTAAATGCACACAGAAGCTCTTTTCCATGCACTTGTCTGCTTATCTAGACAGCATTTATAGGCATGCTGCTGACAAGAAGACTGTTACACATGGTAGATGCCGGGTTTGTGCAAAATTCATAATTGAAGAAATGGCCCCTGTTGAATAAGTAAGTATGAATATGAATTGAATTGTCGAGACGTATGGAGGAACTGAAATGAAATTTGACATGGCTAATGCTTTTTGGAAAATGTTGTGTTCTTTCTCCCTGGTCCACAAAGTTATAAAATATGAACTCTACGCATATACAGACGTATCTGACAAACTAGGTAAATTCAGTTTCAATTCTACTCTATATCGCAATTCTGCATCCTGTTTGTAATTTAAACTAAAATCACATTTAGGAATAATAACTGGTGCGCAACAAGTTATGAGTGCATGTGTAATTAATGCAGAACGCGGTTTCTTAAACTAGGGTTTCAAACTGGTAAAAAGCTATAGACAATTCTCACTATTAACTAACTGTTAAATACAACTTGTGCCTCTGTAAACTCCTAATTTGCTGTTTATTAATAGTTCATAAGGTAGTTATTAAGTTTATGTGTAGGATCGTGGCAGGATGAAGAGATCTAAAAGATGGTCATGCAAAATAAGGCATTAATATGTACTTTATATGTAAATAAATAAACAGCCAATATGCTAATTGCATGCAAAAAAGTAATATGCATGCAAATAAGCAAGTAGTTAATAGTGATAATTATATGTCCCTATAGTATCACTAAATCAAAAATATATATTTTTTAATGACAAATAATTAATAATTAAATTAAAACAGTAATTGTCATATTTAAAAAAAAAAAAAAATTGTGCTGTCAAATGATTCATCATGATTAATCAAATCTAAAATAAAAGATTGTTTACATAATATATGTGTTTGTGCTGTGTATCTAGATTATGTGTATGCAAATACACATGTATATATTATAATACAAATGAATACAAATATATACATGCATATACATGTAAATATTGTCAAGATATACACTGTGTGTGTATATATATTTATTTATTTATTAGTGCCCTTAGTCCTTAGGTGAGAGACATTTAAACCATTATATTCTAAATCAACATTTTACAATATTATGCTTAGTAGACAACTGCATTGGTAGTTTAGTAGCATGCCAACGTCAAACTCTATTGAAATCAATTGTGTGTGGAGTCTCTTGTGGGCATTGCGTGAGGAGTATATATGCAGCATGCTGATTCGCTGCCTAGAGCGATCCAAATCACTCGCTTATGAGGTTTCTTTTCAGTTAGGATGCAGACAGCGAGGCAACTCACAAATTTTGGAATAGATCAAGAGTGTCAGAGAGAGAGATAGAGAAGAAATGAGCGATTGTGTGTTTGAAAGGAAACGGGTAGAAAGAAAGGGTGGAGGAGAACGGGATGTCAGGAAGCTGATCAAAGACCGTAGCAGTGTGAATATTCATGCATGTCTTGTTAAAGTCCAGTACGTGTTGGCCTATTTGCCAGGGAAGCGCAGAGATCTGGCTCCGGGGTTTATTTCCAGATATCTCATGGCCATTAAGAAGTAATGGGGCTTAAGACGGTAAACCATCACGGCGCACACCGACCCGAGTGACACGCAAGGACAGGGAAGATGGACGAATCGAAGCAGGCAGGCAGAAAGAGAGGCGCCTCTGTTGAAAAAGTCGAGCGCAAGGGTAAATAAATAAAGGAGGAGAATACCCACATGATGGATGGAGCGAGAGAGTGACTGGTTTCATGTTCGCGTCTTGACGGGGCTGACGAGGCAGGATCGCCTCATTCGGTATTCCGCTCAGGAAGAGAAAAGCCAGGGATTCTACGGCCAGCTCGACTCATCTTCAAAGAGATATTAACATAGCGCTGGATCCCTTTTATCTCTCCTCTAATTTTAAGGATGCCAGCTGAAATTAAAACACAGCGAGAGTGAAACAAGACTAAAAATATAGGGAGAGAGAGTAGGAAAACAGGTCGAGGGCAGGCAGCCCGTGGTGCACAGGAAGCAAACGTGCTCTTAATGAGGTCTGCTTTATTACGACCCCGCCTCAGTCGGGGCGGAAGCGGCAGGTGGGATTCGGCATTAGCCGGATTGCGGTCCGTGCTGGATGGAGATCAGGTGGATCATGTTCATTAAGAGTTCAGAGCGCAGGACTTACTAAGTGCTAAAGTACGCCAGAGGGAAGAAACGGCGTGACATAACATGTTAAGTGAAGAGACGCCCACAGTCCATGACTGTGTGTGTGTATATATATATATATATATATATATATATATATATATATATATATATATATGTATGTATAGTATAAAGTACAACAGAGTTCGGGAAGTAAAAATCTTGTTGTCAGATTAGTTTAGAGACCTTTGGTGTTTGACAATTCTGTATAACAAGCTCTTCGGTTGGACAACTTTAAAAGGGGTTTTCTCAATATTTAGACTTTAGAACCTCAGTCAAATATTGTCCTATCCTAAGAAAGCATACATCTATGTAATTGATTATTTATTAAGAGGATGCATACATCCAATTAACAAAAGATGGTCATGACTGGAATCGTGGTCCAGTGTCACGTATATATCAAGGACAGTGCCTCTCGAAAATATTGGATGAAACATATTTGTAGTAGAAATAGAAACAATACCAATACTAACAATGCATGATAGAACATTAAATAAAGTCTAGAAACCCCCTAAATATGCGTTGGGTTTGCTGGGGGGGTAATTGAGAATGAAGAGGAGGCAATGCAATGCTTGAATATGATAAATTCATGCAATAAATCCCACCTTTCGCGTTTTCGCACATTCCATTTTAGTGTTATTGCACTTCTTTTCACACATAAACTCTTTAGTACTTTATTTGTATTTATACATTTTTTTTTACTTAATGTACGAAATTATATTAAGATATGAAATGACTCTAACCAGTTTTCATTGCCTTGCTATTTTATGTATTTATGTTTTGCTTCTTTGGCTTTTCGTGAAACACTGTGAAACAATATTCCTCTTATTTTTGTATTTAAAAAAAAAAATGGGGAAAAAACTGTAAAATTAAAATAGAAAAAAAAAGACTGCTGCAAAAGTGGGCCATCACTGTTGCGCTCCATTACCCAAAAACTGGCATCCACAAGTTAAAATTGCCAACTTCACTCAAGCTTTTGAGCACATGAGAGACCTGCCTAGTTACTGGATTTGGCACAGTCTGTGATGTCAAATCTTTTCAAAGACACTTTTTAAAAGAGTTTGTTTGTAGTAGACCGAGTTCACTAAATAGATGCAGAACTGTTTGTTCAAAGTGTGTTTGATCATGTTTCTTAACATGATTATATATAATATTATATAACTATACAGCACATATCGTTGTACTACAACTAAGCGATACTAAGTAGACAAATTTATTATTTTTAAAGAGAGTGTTCCAGTTTTGTCACGTTGCTCACTTTCAGTGCAGACTGTGTTTTAGAGAAAAGTAACATTCTATTTTAGTGAAGTCTGTGTATGGTTGTGTAACAGCCACAACATAACCCAAATACCGGCTGCACTCAGAGACGGCCTGCATTTTCAAACATGCATTCATATTTTATAACAGCTTTTCTTTTAAGTTAGGCTGTTGTGGTAGACTATTTTTGACCTTTGACTCGTTCTTTCTTTGACTTTGGGTTTATGTACATGTGTTCTCTGTTCGTCAGCCTGGAACACTTGTAGTACACTTCTGTTGTATATCTTCGACCCTGCATGCTACATCTTGCAGCATTTGGTACTTCAAATGATACCTTATTTCTGTGGTAAATGTCTAAAAAAAACAGTACTTCAAATAATAACGTGGTATTAATCGATTAAAAACCAATTAATATCATAATTGTACAATGGTAACTCTCACACTAGCGTTCTCATTCTAAGGTGCTTTAAGTTATTAATAACATTATTGTGGTAAATGTCCAAAAACATGGCTCCTTAAAGTAAAAAAAAAATTAGTATTAAAGTTGGTTTGTGCTGATTAAGCCATTAATGTGTTTTTAAGATACTAAAAACAACTCCAAATAATATAATAATTTTACCATGGTAACTCTATCCAACTATTCTTTTATTCTTATTACTTATTAATTAACATGTCCTAAAAAAACATGGCTCTTCAAGGCCTTTCAAATAATGCTATGCTAGTGCTAGTAAATGTTCAAAATGACCTTGTTTTTTCGATTCTATGAAATAATATCTTGATGAGATCAAGGGTATCCACTCTTCTTATTGCAAAATACTTTCGATAACACCATCATATTGCTGTGGTGAATGTCCAAAGAGTTAGGGTTAGGCTACATGTAATACTGTGGGATTATATAGTAAATGATTCAGAAAAACTTTTCTGTTTCATTCAGTGTAATGGTTTTACTGTGACAGCTGACAAAATGGCCTCGTTATTTCAAGATGCTTCAAAGAAAATCATGGCATTATCCTGGTAAATGCACAGAAAACATTAGATATACTTTTTGCAATGCTTGAGAGATGTGTGAAGAACATTGAAATGGGAAAGAGACCGGAACAGAGAAAGAGAGAGGACGAGCAGGTAGGTGTGTGTGTGTGTGTGTGTGTGTGTTTGTGTTACATGTGTGTGCTCAGGTCCAGAAGAGAAACTCTCAAAAGAGGATTCTCCAGAGCCCATTGAATATTGATGTTCCACTCCTTCATGCAACACTCGGCTTTTATCTCTCCCTCTCTCTCTGTACAGCACCTTTAAAAGTCTTATCCATCTATTGATACCATGCAGTCTAAACCACCATTACAGCTCACATTCACCATGCACCACTGCGGCAAACATATAGAGAAAGCTCTCTGGCTAATTACTGATCTATTTAGCCTGTAACACTAAAGGGGGCCATTAATGCACAGAAAGTGCAACCGAGAACACGGCATTAATTTATCAGAGGCATGCACACGTTCACACGTGGTCAAGTCTTTTATCGGGGCTCGAAGAGTTTATTTGTTGTTCCTCGATGCAACAATCCGAGTTAAAACTGTAATCAGCTCCGGATTAATTCCAAATTCCTTGAGAGCGTCCTCGCATAATGAATGTTGTGAATGCATGAGCGCAGAACCCATTGTTTATCCATCAGGCGGCAGAATTATTAAGAGGGAAAAGCATCCTCGTTGAAGGCGAAAGAATTCGGAGGCAGCAGTTTCGCTTACTAAAGAGCGCAGAGTTGAAGTTTTAGCTTACTGCAAAAAAGCTCTTCAGTACATTAGATAAACGTCAGGAGTCAGAGATGCTGGAAGGTTCAGGATATTCACCATTAGCCAAGACCGAGCATCTCCTCACTGTTTGGGCTGATGCACTTCACTGACGCCGTCATAATGGGTTCCGTTATAACATAAAATTCACCGGATTGAATTCTGAGTGTTTTTAATTGAGTTGCGAGGACTTGATGTTGTGGACCGGTCTTTCTTCAGTGTGCTGGTTTAATGTGAGGGTAATGATCTGGTGGTGAATGGGGCTTGATGATTAGGAACAGATTACCTGGCCTGGGATCGCAGTGTCTCAATATTGTTTATTTCACGGTAGATGTGAAGTAGCTCAGTAGCCGAGGCTAGCAATGCCAAAGTTGGGGTATTGATTCCAAAAGAACAAACGTCTCGACAAATGTCCTGTTTAAGTAAATTGCATGTTGTCTTTTGAAGAAAAGTCCATCAATTCTTAGAGATACATCCCAATTTTTTGCTAGACTTTTTTTTAAGTTATTTTATGGTCCATTTTCTCACAATAAACAGAAAATATGTTAATAGACATGCTAAAATAAGTCATTAGTTAATCGTGAGAATTGGTCTCAATATTCATTAGTTTCATTATCATTAGTTTTCTTTCGTAATTTGTGTAAATATAATGTTTAACAACCATATACTTTCCATCTTCTTTGTAAATTTAGCAACAATGAATTACATTTATAAAACATTGACAGTGAACACGTTACGAACAACATTACGATAAACTGCCATTCCTTTGTATTTTCTATTTATTAAAGTTTTAAATCACAATTAAATATGTAGGTATATGCATATACATGTATATACACACACACACACAGTTTTAAAAGCAATGCATTACAGTATTGCATTACTCCTTGAAAAAGTAACTTATGTTACGAAGTTGTGTTATAGCAAATGTAAAAGGCCTTTCACACAAAAAAAGTCTGATGAATATTGCAAAAATTACTCATTAATTTCCCCCTTGTATTTAAATCATGGCCACAATTTAATACAGCAAACGATTTAGCAATTCATGTCCACAAATAAACATATTCTTAATACATGGTGACAATGAATGCTTTAACACGTCAATACCATTTCATCATTTTCTGCGTCCCTTTGGAATGAAACCCATGGCTTTAGTGTGTCATGATTTATCAGTCAAGCTACAAGAACTATCTCTAATGAGAAGCTGTAAAGTATTACGGACCACTTTTAACATATGAAATGTATTTAAACTATCCCTCCAGTACCAGAATTAATTCCCTTTAGGAAAAAAAAAATATTAATTTGGCTCAGATCAATGTAGCAGAGAACCGCTGCTCTGCGGTTTCTACTATTCTTCAATTAGAGATCCTTAATTGCTAACTAACTTTCCCGTGCCGCTCTCTATCCCTTTTTATCAAAGCTTCCGGGGCACGTACTGCACTTACCCTGACTTTGCCGTATCTTAGCATGGTCTTATCTCGCGGCCTCGCACCCTCCCCTGCCAAATGGTCTTCTTTTTCTGTGAAAGTGTGAAAAGTTTGCAAGAAATGGATGTGCATTATTGATCCCTGATGGGAAATTCAGAGCAAAATAGCGGAAACATCAAATGCAAAACACACAGCTCAGTCTTCCTTCTTGCGCAAGACATCACAGAGCGAGATAAAAGAGACACGTGCAATGTTACTCCAGGCCCGGTTGACAGCTCAAAGTAACGTGAGGGCGGGCACAACTGGGAGATAAGTAAGTGCTGTATCGTCTGATGGCAACCGGCAGAAAACTTCCCCAGTAGTGCTTTTCTGTAACACTGTTGTCGAACAAGCCAGTGGCTAAAGGTCCTCCCGGATGAGCGCTGTGGTTTGGACGGGGAGAGTATTTTCAGGATGAACTCCGATTTCACCGGAATCTTCTTCTGTGCCGCTGCTTCTGGAGAGCCCAGGTGACGTCTGATAACACAAGCGGCCTCCTTTATCACTTTGTTCGGATTCTCGGAATCGACTGAACTAGAGTTGCTCCCTCTGCACTATACAAGAGTAAAGTACGTCGGCTATTGCAAACCAATATAACATCTCTAACAGGCGGCTGCACACATTAAATGACCCGAGTCTTCCCGGGAAGTAGAGTCTGTTCTGCTGTTTTCTCTATAGACGACTAAACAACAGCAAGCCGTGTGGATACTTTATTGCTTCTAGGAAGCAGAGATGATGTTGTCTCAGATGATTTTGGTTTAAGATAGTAGCACGACTATTTGTTGTATAAAATGGAGCAAAAATGTTGATCACATTTAATTTCAAAGTGCCCCTATTATGGGTTATAAAAGGTTCATATTTTGGTTTTGAGAGTCCCAAACAACAGGTTAACATGCAGGCAAGGTCAAAAAAACGCTTTCATTTTCTCATACTATGCATTTATTTTGACCTCCTCTGTACGATGCAAATTTTGCAGTGATCGGCCAATTTCATTTAAAGCAGATTTTGTGAGCTTTTATCGCTCCGAAAGCGGCACCTAGTGACAAAGAATGAATTTGCATTTTCATTCAGACCGACGAAAAAAAGTTTTCTCAGGTCTGTGTGAAATATAGTAATGCATATAATAATTAACAGGTATGCTTTTAAGCAACTAGTTAATAGTGGGAATTGGTCCCTATGCTAAAGTGTTAACAAAAAATGTCCTTGAAAATGAGATTTACTATTAATTGCATAGATACAGGTTAAATAATAAAAAAAAAACCCTCTAAAATGTACTGCAAAGCGCAATATGGTCAGCAAATGTTCTTGTCCATTTAAGCTGCACCCATAACAATTTAGTTTACCTGGACAGTAAGCTAAAACAAGACAGAAAAAGCATTTTCTTGGTTTTATGAATATTTTTGAATATTTAATTTATTCATTCATGCATGTCTCATCAAAAATGAGAGTCTAAGGCTGCATTTATTTGTTCGAAAATACAGTAAAAACAGTAATATTGTGAATTATTATTGTTATTATTACATTTAAAGAAGTGCTTTGAATAATTAAAATTATTAAATAATTTATCCCGGCACTCTCAGAAATAAAGCTACAAAAGCTGTCACTGGGGCGGTACATTTTCAAAAGGATTCATTTAGGTACCTTAAAGGTACATAACAGTGATTAAAAGTCCATACTTGATCCTAAAAGATACAAAAGTGTACCTTTTCAAAAGGACGGTACAGTGAAAGTTTTTGTGCATTTATTTCTGAGAGTGTGTAATAAGCGTGTAATACTGCTCAAAAGTCAAAAAGAGCAGCTTTGGAAATAGCTGAGATGTTTTACTTTACTGTCAGTTTTGAAATCAATTTAACGCATCTTTACTGAATAAAAGTATTGAACAACAACAACAAAATGGTAGCATACAATACAAGGCGCCCCTATTAGAATGTAAAGGGTATGATAAAATCTTCACTCTTTCAGTGATTCAATTACCATTTGCCAGCAAGTATTTCTACTTTAATATATGGCTAGTTGGTGGTGTATCGGGGGAGCACATTTGCATAAAGTTAAATTCAGCTCGTCTTTGTCACATCGCCAGCAGTTATTGTTGCTCGTGTCACCTTGAATCTCCTTCAGCACTCATTGAAAATGAATGACAGCCAGTTGCTTTGTTGCTGCAAGTCATTGTCAGTGTGAACTCCCTATTATGTAGTTTTTCTGGCAGGTATGCAAAGAACGGGGCTGGACACGCACCTCCTTCCTTGTGCTCTTCAGAGGCTGATTTGTACACTTAAGGTGGTGATGATAAGGAGGGTTTAGTTTCCGATAGCATCTCAGCCATTTAAAGAGGGTTTGTTCTGGCCCAAAGCTCTGATGTTACCCAACAGACAGCTACAAACCTCACAGAAACAGAATCCAAACACAGAAACGGGCAGAGGATGAGAGAAGAATCTATTGTATCTCAGTATTTTTAGCTCTTTGACAATGTTTAGTAAATAGTTTTAGATAGGTTTATAGATAATAGATTTATATACTTGCTCTAAATTTACTTGAAAGAGGTTGTTCCTCTCGGAATTGTGTTTATATCTTGCAGTTCTGACTTTTTTCCCCTCTGAATTCTTAAAAAAATAATAATAATAAATTTTTCCCATATGCAGAGCAAAAAAAAAAAAAAAAAATTATAAACATAAATAAAATGTAGGTGTAATTTTTATCTCACTATTCTTACTTTTTATTGTAATTGCTCGCTTATATTTTACAATTCAGTCTCTCCTTTTCAAAATTGTGAGGGAGGAAAATCACAATTTTTTTAATCAAAACACTAAAACACCATGAAAATAAAATTAAAATATTTAAAGCATGTTTTAGTTTAGTTTGTTAGTTAGTTTCAGTTAGTTTTTGTATGATTGTGACATAATTGTAAAGTAAATATTCTAAACTACAAGCCATATATATATTTGTATGTTTTATATATATATATATATATATATATATATATATATATATATATATATATATATATATATTATAAATTAAAAACACACGTTATTAGGTAGTATGCTGCAAGTAGCTGAATCAAGCACAAAGGTTAGGGCATTTTTTTGTATTAGTGTATAAAAATATTGAATATCATACCTACATTTTGACTAACCATGCAGAGAATTCTGTGAGCTTTGTATTGTTTTCGTTTCATGCGTTTACTTTTTCCCGATTATCACAATGTGCTCTTTTGCTCGCCGAATCAATGCGAATATACCGTGGGCTTCTGCAACCCTAAGCACCGCTCTCTGTGTTTTCCATCTATCTCCGGTCCACCTGGTGTCTTTGCAAGCAGCATCTACCAGAATGATGCAAATCCCCCGTCGTACACACGCATGCACCTGCAGCGGAGCAAACAAACAGGTCTGTTTATCTCCCGGCTGCGCTTTCACAAATCATGCGATTGTTTTGTGGATTATGAGGCTGGCTCCTCTCGTTTCCGATGTGCTCTGTGGCAGATTAGTTGCGCTCTGACGTGAATCGTAACTTGACCTAATAGCCTAAATGGCCTTCTGAAATCTGTGAAAGAGCAGGTAATCACGTTAATTCGGCGAACTGGATTTAGTCCCGTGCAGACGGCAAGTCTGGTGTGAAAGCGGCTTGAGCCTTCATGTATGAGATTAATTAAAGAGCTTCCTTCAGGACGGACTCTCTTCAGGCTCTTTCAGATCAATGGCAGTGTTCTGCAGTAGACCGGCGCTCATTTAGCATCAAAGAAAAGCTATAGCGAGACTTTCAATAGTCTGTAATTTCGCCATTCAAGTTCATGAAATGAGGTTGATTTGCCTGATCCTGCCGGATATAAAAACCTTCGAATTAAACAATGATCGTAAGGCAAAGTTTGCTAAAGCCTCGTTGGCCAGATGCGCCTTATTTGGTGCTCGTACACTTTAGCCACCCTGGAATATTTTCCCTTCCTTTTTCAGCTCAACCAATTTGTCACGGCAGAGATGCTGAGATAATAGGTTTAGGTATCACGAAGAGAATCTCAGCCTTTGTTTGCTATGCTTTATTGAATCATAATGAGAAGACGACGACGAGGGCTGGAGAAGGAGAACGGTGGCTGAGCGCCCATTAATAACCGCTGATCAAAAATCACTCACGTCGCCGCGGAGGAGAATGAAAAACAGCCAAGTTTGGAAAGCATTTCCCAGGATGCCTAATTACAAACCTAACCCTAACCCTAATGCTATCCCGGAGAGCATCTCAAACCTGAAAAAAGATTTTTGCTTTGTACATCATGATCAGAGAGAATGTGAATTGGAATCTCCTACGGTACATAAATAGTTTAGAAAAGACCGACTTGGACAATTTGATTGATTCAAAAAAGCACACGAAACAGCATCTGAAGGGTGCCAGGTACTTTTTTTCTTTCATTTTTGTCGTAGCGGTAGTTAGCAAGTAAACAGGAAATACATTAATATAGGTGTATGATTCAGTTTTCATAGATACAGTATGTCTGTAAAGTGAGCAGTGGCAATGTTATTTTTATTTTATTTTTTAAATGTGTGTATTCTTTTTTAGTAATTTATTCATTTACATGTATTTTACACGAATACTATTATTATTATAGATACAGAAATTATAATCACAGTCTATAAAAATGCCCTTTTCCTTTATTTTTTCTTAATGCTTCTAATGTTTTTTGCATATATTGTGTTTATTATTATTATTATTATTATTATTATGGAGAGGTAGAAATTCTATATACTATAAAATACACTTTTTCCATTGTATAATCAGTTATTTTTATAAATACATTTTTAGTATTATTAAACAGGCAGAAATTATAATAAAAATAGTCTATTAAAGTTTTTTTTCCCATGTAAAAAAGTTTATTATTGTTTTTGTTGTTTTTTCCATATATATATATATATATATATATATATATATATATATATATATATTTTTTTTTTTTTTTTTTTTTTTTATTATTAATAAAATTACTGTTCAGTAGAAAACAAAGTATATCATTGTGTAATCAATCACACTTATTTTTAATTTTATTTTTAATAAATATACTTTTATCATTATTAATAATAATATTTCTGGGAAGCAAAAGTTTTTCCTCATTTCAGTCCGTCGTTGTGGTGTAATCTATTTTAGGCTTGTAGACCCAAATGACACATACAAAAAGCAAATCAAGTTGTTGTCGTACATGTCGGTCAGATGGTCCTTTTCTGTACAATGGCAATGTAATAATATGTGATATATGTTTGTAATTCTTCAGAAAGGACTTTGGGGAAGATTATGTCTTATGAGTTTTTTCTGTCCTGTTTGTTGGTTTCCGAGTGTCTTTCTGTAGGGACAGTAGATCTGTTTCTCCACTTATGAAAAACAACAGTGGAACAGATGAAGCTGTCAGTGAAAAAGCAACAGCATCCCTCTGTTCAAAGCACAATTACAGGCTGAATTTTCTAGGGACATTCATATTCATAGTACGGATTGAGCTTTTCAAGACTGATTCACAAAGAAATTATGAATTATTGACTGAGAACGTTTGCTAGGTGATATACGACTCCACTGAAGCGCGTTTAGAACCATATTATTGAAAACAAGTGCTCATCCTTCCAATATATCTCTTCAGAAATGTATAACGGTTTATAATAGAACTCATTTTCTTTGCATTTGAAGGCATATCTTTTGGATTCCTTTATTATATTAGGATACAAGCATTCACAAAGGAAATTAACAGCTAGCCACATTCATCTCCCTATTACCAAGACTTTTGACAGCTCCAAGACTGAAATTGCATGATAAAACTCAGTCCGGCCAGTTTTAGCGTGCGTGAAACCTCATATTAGGTGTAAAATGAATTGTAAATTGTTGTCTACGTTTGCAAAAGATTGTGTCGCTCACGGCCGACTTCCAGGAAATGCGATTACTGATCGCATAGCATTTTGTCTACTCGCATATTGATTTTGTTAAGCGTCTATTGGCACCACCTTGTCAGGTCAAGAAAGGCCCTTTTGATGTACACGAGTCTGGTTTACGTGTTTGTTTATTGGCAGGTGAGATTAAGGTTGTTACGGGTCTTTAAGCACAGACAAAACAACCGACACGCAACACCGACCCCTTTCTCCGACCGACCGAACCACTGACCCACAAGTTGTCCTGGAACGTGAGGCCTCGCTCCAATGAATAAACCGTAAAAGCAAGGTGTTTATTAGCTCTAGATCAAAGCCAGAGGCAGGATATAATGATGAATGTGCCAGGGAAGTCAGCCCTGGTCTGAGTAGATGTGCTTGCCGTGGCCCTTCTTGCTGAAAACGACACCAGTCATTAGTTAGATGCCTCCAGCGCAGAGACTGGCCCTAAAGCATGCGAGACGGGCAACAGTGGGCTTTGAAGCTTTTGTTTTTTAACCGTAACTCAGGGCATGACTCAGTTAAGCCTCCGTGATAGATACGGATTCGTCGTTATAATTAGCATAGTTGGAATGAGACTTCGGCTTCCATAAGAATTGCTTTATTAGTCTTTTGATGAGGAAAAGCTTGTTGAGTCTCACATACAGTAGACATATTTTCGACTATCCACGACAAATGCTAGTAATATGCATGCTAGTGAGTCGTGATAATGGGTTCCATATATTGTTACCATATATTGAAATGAAAACGAGAAATCACAATATTACCGTTTACTGCATTTTTAATCAAAAAACGCTGCATTGGTGACCGTTAGGGATTTATTTCAAGAACATTAGAAAATCTGACCAACTCCGTCTCTTTAAATGGTACATTGTATTATTTCATAGGCATAGCTCACATATATGTTTGTAGATGGATGTCTAGTCACTTGCTTCTAATTTCCTCAAGCAAAATTCTTTTCAAATGCTTGTTACCACTAACCTGGTAAATTTTGACAAAACCCAGTGATTATTTTTTCTTCTGGCGCAGTACTGTAGGAATAAATTTTTCTAGGTGGATTGGTTCACCCAGACTCCCAGACGTTGTATCGCACCAGCCAGTCGATCGATATAGGAACTATCGATTTTTGACCAGTTCTTGCCATTTTTTATGTCGAAAACGCATCAGATGTTCAGTGAACGGACTGAGGGCTGAGAGTTAGACTTTGAACCTAACAGTCGGAAGCATTGAGAACATCTATGTAAAGAACTTTCATGGTTTGCAACCGGCTAAAAAAGTCATTAATAAGCAGGACAGGTGAGTCAAAAATGGGTCCGTCATCCACTGCAGGCCATTTTGCTTCCCTTGACACCATCTTGCCAATAGAAAAGCGGAGGAAGTGCAGATAAAATCCATAAGCTTCAGCTCACGCTGCAGAATGTGTCAGAAGTGTGATGGGTGTGATTTTCACACTGCATCTAATTGCATCAAGATATGTACCGAGCACATCTTAAATATGTGAAGGTCTGCAGAGGGGTGTGCTGTCGGTTGTCTTCTGTTGTCGAATATAAATGGAGAGTCACGCTGCATGGAAAACAACGATAGACTGATTATTTCGGATTGTATCACTTATATCATTGCTCAGCAAATAGTCAATTGGTTGACAATGCAATATTTGATCCATTACTTTTCAGTTACAGTAATGTAATATATTATAAACTTTAATAAAAAGCATTCATGAAAAATATTTGAATTTTGGAAGGTATTTGCATCTGTGCAGCATCCCTTAATAACGAAGCTGTAAGTGTAATTACTTCAAAAACAGTGATTTTACCCACTCGTTGGAGATAAATTATATATGTATTGTGAAAGCTATTGTTTCTGTGCTTATGAATGCCTCTCTGTGTGTGTGTGTGTGTGTGTGTGTGTGTGTGTGTGTGTGTGTGTGTGTACACTTCAGTGAAGGAAGTGTGCTCAAGTACAGTCATTAAATTGACTAGAACTACCTATGCATTAAATGGTTTTATTGCACATTTCAGCTAATCAAAATCAAGTATTCAGGCATGGTATAAATATATATATATATAATAGATGGAAATTTGTAGAGGGGCCTGCTAATGAGCTCTAGTCCATCTTGCTACAGATCCACTGGAGTTCTTTACCACCTCCAGCTCCTGCTGCTCAACACAGCAGTACTGCTACAACTCAGAGAAAAATTACCCACAGCGTACCTTTAACGCGCCTGTGTGTGGAAGCGAGTTTCAAGTCTGTTTCTGTTTAAGCAATATGATTTCTATTCAATATTTTTGGTGATATTTAACAATGAGATTCTAAATGTGAACAAAAGTTAATGAAATTAAAGTTTTAGCGTAAATGATTGTCAGTAGAAAACAAAACTCACAGTTCAAAGTTTCGACTAGTTTCTTATTTATTTATTTTTGTATACATATGAGTGGTTGAGGTGTGATAAATGTTAAAAGTAGGAAGAGATAATATGTTAAACATTGTACGAATAACACATAAGCTATACCGGTTTGAATTTGTCATTATTTGCATATTAACCCTCGGCCGAGTGTCGCGAGACATATGAAAGCCAGTTTTCCTCGAGCAACGTTTTGCATTAAGTGCTTTAGATTCAGCAAAGGGCTGATGTAAAGGGATAGAGTGACTGCATATTAAACCACTAACTCACCAACGCAAAGGTGTTACATAATTCATGGGCACGAAATCATATGATCAGGGTGGAGGAAAAGTTATCTGCAGATTATTGCGTTGCGGGGGAAGGGGGGCATTCGTATTTGAACGGAAGTCCTCTGGGGAATATCGTGAACACTAGGGGGCAAACTTGAGCTTCATGCTCACCATTAGAACGGCAGCAGAAAGAAACGGAGAAGCCACTTAGAGAACATCTCTCACACTCCGGCTGTCCTGCCCTCTGCCTCGCGCCGTGTTTAATTCGTGGCTCTACTTGCGATAGATTCACTTTCACAACCTCTTTCTGCGTTCTGCTTCTTCAGGTCTTCCTCGTTTTCTCAGTAGGGGTCTATCTCGCCAGTTTGTGTGTAACTCTAGCGCTCTGAGAGAAGTCACTTGGATTTCCCTCCTGCTGCATTATAGATGCATGACGGTTGAAGCCTGACTGAGAGGTCTGCGCTTGCACTGCCTGATTTCATTTGCATTCATCTTGGATGTGTCATGTCTGCTCAGGCCTCTGACCAAAACTTTTACTACTGCGCTTTCTGTTTAAAGGTGAAGCGTGACATTTCTCATGTGTCGTCAAATGGATCTGGGTAATTTCGCTAGTAGGCATTTTTTTTAGCAGTAAGTTGTTTCGCGAATACATGTCAAGCAGCAGTCATTAGAGTATTAGTAGACTGTCTGCACAATAACTTTAGTTTGATGGGTTAACAGCATAAAACATACTGACTATCAGAAACTTTCCAAGTATATGTCAACTTGCTCTACTAAACCTAAACATATAGTTAGTAAACATATAGTTGCAAGCTAACAAAAATGTATTAGTTACTCATAGTTAGTAGAATGTCTAAAGTGGACTATCAAAGTATAGTGCAACCAATAATTGTTTTCGAACAGGTTTTCTGAGGAATAATTCTCAGTGTTGGTTAAATCAGTGTTTCAGTTTGGCTAGCTGAGACACCGATGAATTAGTTTAAACATATTAAACCAGCAAATAATGCATACAAAAAAATCGCTGTTGAACTCCTCTTGTACCTGTGCATCTCACCTATAACCTATATATTTTTTTTTCATTCGAGGCTTTCAACTGTTTTTGTACCACAGAGATGTTATGGAGAACACAAGTGGTTCAAAAGGTCACTGTCTATTTCTTCTCTCATTCGTTACTGCTCTGCTCGTTAGCAAATTATGTCTTCGGGCTTTAAATAAACAATGAAATGAAAGGTCGTGCTGTATATAAATTCAAAAGATGCTATTGGGCAGTTCAGTGCATGTAACCTTTTAAAAAATATTTTCACGATTTAACATGACCTACAGTACCTTATTGATTTCATGCAGCTGTTACCTCGTAATAAAAATATTAAGGATATTGCGATTATTTTGTACAGGTGTGTCAAGTAATGATCAAATAGATGCTTTTCTTTTCGACTGTATATTCATCAAAGAATCCTGGGGAAGATAAATAATTAAATATAAATAATAATGTATTAAATAAATTCAACCTTGATGAGAATGAGAGTCCTTACTTTGTCTTAGAAAAAAATAAATAAAAAGTAGTTTATTTTTGGAAATTGCAGTGTAATTAAATGTGTTGTGATTGGGATGTTCTGGCAAAGATGGTTAGTCTGGCCTGGCTGGGCATGATTGCACCATTTAAGTGCAGAGAAATGTAAACTTTGAAGCAAATATACCTAATTAAATCAGCCAGAGTGTTCTGCAGCATTGAAAGCAGGTTCATTAAACTGAGTCACAGGAGTCGCCCATATTAGAGGCACCGGGAAGCTTGACTACATTTTAATGGCTCAGAAGATTTGGGGAACTGCTTTCAGTACAAAATAACAAAACAAATACCCAACCTTTCCATTAATCACTGAATGCAGTTGCCTATGAATAACAGTATGCAATAATTAATCTGAGTCCTTGTCTTTATCTGTGGCTTGGTTTCTAGCGGGTCTGAATGACGGAAAGGAAGCAGCATACATTTTAAAATGGTAGCCTGGTTCACTTTCATTATATTGACAAGAGCAGACAGGATATTCTTTAAAAATTGACATATTGTGTATAATGGATGAAAGAATGGGTTTGGAACAACATACGGATGAGTTCATTTTTTTAGATAAACCATCCCTTTAACAGAATCGTACGAGATGTAGTGTATGAGAGAAAACATACAAGTTGACTGAATAAATATATATATATATATATATATATATATATATATATTTGCAAGCAGCAAGGGTCTCTCATAATTCATTACATAAATAATAAAAATGCTAAAAATTGCTATTTTTGTGGTGAACAGTTCATCTGTGGCAAGTCAATCCACAAAAAAAATGGTTTGCCTTAGTAATCTTTAATTCAAATCTGTAAAATGCTCCTCCTCTCTATAAAGTCGGACATGCCTCTTCAACTGTCAGTGTTCATATCTGAATGAAACGCCTACTTTACTACATCCAATCAACTCACAGTAGAAAAAAACAAGCCACGCCCTTTATTTTTCCTCACAATACAGAAGCAAAATCTGTCAAAAAGTTCTGGTTCACAGACTTTCAACATGGCTTTCAGAAAATTAAGCATGTATAATCAAGTTATCCTAAATTGCTTCAGTCCAGAAAGTGTTCTTGAAATATTGAATCTAAAAGTTACTCTTACATAAGCTTTATTAATACCAATAGATTTCACAGCAAAATGGCAGATGAACCCAGGACTTTTATTTGCTAAAAAGAATGAACTATCAATGAAGGCATGTGGTAGATGTTTTGATCATATTGGTAATTAAGAGTCCTTAGAAATTTGTGTATTAAATATGATAGAGTAGATGACTTGAAACATGGCAGAGGTTTCTAGATTTCTGTTGTTAGCTCGTAGACCAAAAAACGTTTCATATCATTTTAAAGTGGCTAAGCTAGATTTCACATGCAACATTTTGCAGCGTATTAGCTGGTTGACCATCAAACCCCTTTTTCCAGCAGTTTTTGAGTTGGCTTTATGGTTCTTCATATCAGAATATTGCTCTGTGGATTCTTCAAATCCCCAGTACACAGATTTCTCTTTGTCAGCGAGCTGTAATACGGTACATATCTGTTGTGTAAGTCAGGACTGTGCAGCAAATTGACTTTCCACTATCAAATTCAGGGTCGAACAAGTGTCTATATTAGTTAGCATAAATCAAACCAAGCCTGCACTTTCCACTGATGCTCATTGCTATTAGTAGCTACACTACACCTAACAGCACTCAGCGGAGCAGCGCATGCTAATTTGAGCTGCAAAAGCGGGCCTTCTTTTTAAACCGGCGTGCTAATTTGCATTTTGTTTAATTCCATGATACGGCAGGCTCATTAGAATTAGCTAGCGAAAAGAAGTTTTAATGTACAGCGCTGTACCTTAGAGCTCACACCTTTCCCAAGAGAGGAAACAACTTGGAGATGCTGGATAAAATAGGCAGACTGTTGTTCTCATGGGCTGAGCTACTCATTAGCAAGACATTAGGGCAGAAAACCTCAGTCATGTGGGTCATTACCAAAACAGGTACTGCATAAACACACGGAAGGATGACAAGGTGAGATAAGGAACAAACCTTTTCTGACAGAGTGAGAGTATGTCTTGTCTACATGCCCTCGGTTTTATTAGCAATTTGCAGGTAAACAGTTGCTCGTTGTATTTGGATGATGGCCACGATAACCATACTTTGGCAGAAAAAGGCTATTGTTACTAGACTTATTTGTATTATGATTCACCGTGGTGTTTGGCACAACTGTGAAAGAAAGTGTAGAAAACTAAATTATTTTTATTGAACTTAAATTCAAAGAAAGAAATGAAGAAAAATGCAGATTTTTTTTTTCTTTCTTGTTTTTTGCATTTACCTTGTGACATTATAACAATTAAACATATGGAACGCCATAACTATTTAATATAAAGATACATTGTATATAATATATAAAATGTTTTTAAAAATGTAAATACATTTATTATTATTAATTACAACATTAAATACATTATTGTTGTTTATTTTGGTGTAAAGAATAGTACAGTAAGATTATATGATTATGAAACTTTTTTTTTTTTTTTTTTTTCGTTTTTAATGCAGTTTATGTTTTCGTGAGACTGGCCCTCTAATATTAATAGTAATATTAAATTAATAATAACTGCTGTAACTTATTTCATTTTGGCAGAACCTATAATTACCGTGGTATATTTTTCAACTGTAATTTTAACGTTGGGTAATATTGTTTTGCTGGCAAATGCTTTGCCCTGCGAATAATGCATAAGGTGAAAGAGCCACGGAAGTGCTAGCAGGCTAGTTTACTTGCTTTGTTGAGTAAATACTCAATTAGCAATGAATATTAATAAGACATTGACATGTTCATGTTGTTCTCAGATGAACTGAAATCGCTGCTGCTGCCTGACAACACGCTGTTTTTTAGATTTAAAACCATTTTTAACTTGTGAGTACAGCTGGGAGCAGCCAGACAGTGTGAGGTGAGAGCTGAATCAGGACTGGTCTGCGAGCATATTGCACCACCTTGACATTGCTCGCTGCTTTTCTGTTTATTCTTTGATGAATACAAAATTCATTGTCAATAGCTCCTGGCTGGCTAGCTCTTCCATTTTAGGGCCAGCTATGGCCTAATGGATAGGTTGCAGGTTCAAGTCTCATGTCCGGCAGGGATTGTCGGTGGGGGGGGGGGTAACCTGCTTTCTCCTCAATACCACAACTGAGGTGAAACCCCATCTGCTCCCTGGGTGCCACAGCATTGGCTGGCCTTCTCCGTGTGTGTGTGTGTGTGTGTGTGCGCACTTGGATGGGTTAAATTCAGAGTATGGGTTACCATACTTGGCCACAAGTCCTTTTCCTTTCCATCCAGCAAGTCACTTCATAATCAACTGCCATAAAACATTACTAAGAAAAGTAGGAGAAACTACAAAATATAGTAATTTTCACATATGCTGGATGCTTGCTGCAAAATACGTTGATGACAGATTTTGCTTAGGCATTTCAGAATGATACAAAAAAAACATTTCAGATGCTGAGATCGGTCAAACGGTTAGTCAAGTTATCCAGTAAAATTGCGCAAAGCCTATTTTGAGGCACATTACAGAATTTATTTGGTTTCTATGGTAATTTATGCAATTTGTTTTCTACTGATTTGTGCGGAGGCGTTTCTATACGCAATTTAAGAATTTGCCACATCTTGGCATTTCCATCCAGTGCTTTTTATGCGATATCACAAAATAAATAGCTAATTTTGAACCATTTAATGCATCTTTGATTTTTTTTCTTTTTTTTTTCAAACTCGAACCTGCAGTTCCTGCATAAGCACCACAGCTCACGAGCGAACCATTGCACCGCATTCCGTCTGGCCTTCTTTTTTTCACAGCTTGCTTCGTAAAAGCTTCAAACAGTGTGCAGATAGTCAAGCATGCCGGCGTGGTTCCCAAATGCTTATATCCCGATCCGATCTGTCTTGCCAGCGTATCGTGACTCTTATCTGATGGCCACCCCCGTAACGCGGTCCCCCCGTTTGTGCTCATCCCTCACCGCATGGTCTTATCAGAGAGCACATCTGCCTCCACCTCTGTTTCACTGTCACAGCTGAGATAAACACACAGCTTATCAGCTTTCCGCGCCGCAGATATGACCTTTAAGAGAAAAGGGTGAGTGATCCATTGAGAGGACTGATAGAGGACGACCACTTCATCAGGGAAAAAGAGAGACAAAGACAGAAGGGGAGGAGGAAATATGCTTGGGAGAAGGGCACTAGATTGAGAAACAAGTGCAAGCTGAGATTGTTTAGAGAGGGAGCTGGAGATTCAAGAGACAGATGTGGAGGAGAGTGCAGAGAGATCAGCTACACTTTGAGGAGGAGACGGGCCACTCGTAGTGAAATTAATGGGGGAAACTGCAGTGCAACTGCAGTGATGAGATCTATTGACGATCAAAATATTTCTGTGTCATTTGCAAGGAATCACTAGCCACAGGATGAAAACAATATTTAGTTAAAATGCAATCATTTTAAGTGTGAAAAACATTTAGCAATCTTTTCTACGTAAGTTACATCTAGTAACCTTGCAGCCATTAATGTAATGTCAAAAGCGCTAAAATTATACAAGACTGATGCTAAAACAAATCTACAGCTCAAATAATGTCTTTAGCACAAAAACGTAAGTTTTACATTTAGTATACAGTTTTATTGACAACAAAAGCATAGCCACAAGATCTCATTTTTACATTTAACTGTAATCTCAATTAATAATTACTGTGTAATTACTAATTTAAATTAGTAAAGTTACTAATTTTGTTTAATGTATTCTGACAAATTTTTAGATTACTTACTTATCTAACCAACCATTAAAAGTACCATATTGACAGAATAAAGTAAAGAGAAAGAAAACATTACATATTAGCACCATGAAGTGCTTTGAACATTGCATCTATCTATCTATCTATCTATCTATCTATCTATTTATCTATTTGTTTCAAGATACTCATGCCACAAATGCATTTTGCTACACATGCTGTTGACTTAAGCTGAACTTGTATCAAAGTCTCTTTAACATTCTAGTGAGGAAAGTGCTTGTAGTTAAACTGTAGCAGTGTGTAATGTATCATGTTATGATTAAGATTAACGGTTATCAACGCAGTCAGTCCAGAATGACAATGATTTTTTTTTTAATTATATACCTTGTATGGCAAAGACAAATCATATAGAACAGTAAAGTTGATTACAGTAACATTAACATCTTCCCTGCACTTTGACTCACAGCAGACGAATCATGTGAGACAAGCTGCTCTCATCTGCATAAAGTTACACTTTAAACTTTGTCACGTCGCCAACACCCCGTCGCTCTCATTGAAAACGAATTACTTCCAGTCGCTGTTTCACTGAACGAGGCCTCATTGTTAAAGGCAACAACTGGAGGCCCGTCACACAGCTAAAAAAAAGTCCTCATCCCGTTTACTCCTCCAGAAACTTTTCCACTGTGTGTCTCTACTCTCTGTACTTTCTATCATTCTTGCGAAAGTGAGACATCATTTAATTTGACAAGAAATTAGTTTTCTTGTCACTAAAAAATAACATTCCGCTTTTGAAGAGTGTTGTTATATGAACTACAGCAGTGCTAGTGCATTAAATCATTAACCAGATGAGCAATTTATCAAAATACAATTTCAACTCTCTCACGTTGCCGGAAAATATTGAAATGTCATTTGAAATTGACAAATGATCGGTGTTCTTTGTCTCCGATAATAAACATTATGTAGAGGAAACTGTTTTGATATGAACTGCGTCATTGCATCATCAACAAGAATCATTGCATTAATCAATGCATTAAACTCAATCAGACGGCAGTTTCTTTTCCATGCATCACTTTATTATATCCATGTACACTACTGTGCAAAAGCCTTAGGTCATTAGTATTTTTAGTATCAACAAAAATGTTATATATTATGCAGTAGTGTGGTAAAAAAAACTTGATCGATCAATCAATCACTTTTATTTATATAGCGCATAAAACAATACAAATTGTGTCAAAGCACTGAATAGTATCAAATAATAACAATGTATAATGACAAGATTAAACACATAATTTTGTATTAAATGCAGAGACGGTCTGTGTAATCAAATCAACCATAATCGCTAGAAATTAAGTGTCCCCGGCTAAGAAAGCCAGAGGCGACAGCGGCAAGGAACCAAAACCCCATCCGTGACAGAACAGAGAGAAAAAAAAACCTTGGGAGAAACCAGGCTCAGCTGGGGGCCAGGTCTCGTCTGGTCTCAGTTCTCCTCTGGCTAGATGAAAAATATGCTGTTTTATACATTAAAGGTGACTACACCGAACATATTTGATCTAGTTAATATAAAATCTATTTTTGAAAACATCCACATTTGAGCATTTTTACACACAGGCATGAACTAACCCTCACTGGAAAAGAAGGAACACAGGCATGCTTTGTATTAAAGTTTAAAAGCATATATATATATATATATGCTTTGTATTTAATGCACAAACAAATTAAACTCAACTAAAAACGGCAAATGCGTTCTTTTGTATTGAGTTGACCTGCATATGCATTCTTGGTGTTGCATGAACTAAATACAGCATGCGCTTACTTCGTATTGCACGCATGACATAACTTTCGCTGTAATTTAAGTTTTAGAGCAAATGGTGCTTCGTATCGAAGCGTTATTGCATATGCATGCTTTGTATTGCATGCATGAACTAACTATCACTGGAAAAGAAGTCTTATTGCACATTCATGCTTTCTACTGAAGGTTTGTTGCTCAACTAACTACAGCATAAGCACCTAAAACCTTTCACAGTACTGTAGCTTTGTCTTTACAGATACATCATATACACTAAAACTGTAACATTTCTGCACTTCTTGCATTTGAGATTTGGCACAAAAATACCTATTTTTCTAAAAATGTTTTTGAACAAATTACAAACAAATAAATAACATAATATAAGTCATCACTTAGTAGAAGCCAGACCTGGAGACCAGAAGTTGCTTAGCAGTTGTGTTTTCCATAAATGAATGATAAAGTGGCTTACTTGTTAGTGTATAGTTATTATAAGTGTCATAGAAAATAACTTATTACTGTACTAAGTGTGCATTGTTTCAAAGCAGCTTTATTGAAAACATTGCTGTACTAATTACTGGCCATAATTTAGCAGCTGTGTCTTAAATGATTGATCTTGACAGATTTCATTTGTGATTAACTTTAAGCTTTTGTTGTATTTTCATCTTTTTGTATGATTTTTAGAAAAGTTAAGATTTTCTAAGAGCTCTAATACTTCTCACAACAACAAAAATGTGAGATTAGTGCCTCCTTGTACCCTTTTTTTGACCTCAAGCTACATAAATGAAACTTTTGTAATCGTTGATATTGCTTTAGCACACAACAAAGGGTTTTGGAAGAACTGTACTCGAGTGACTCGAAATAGCTGCAAGACGGTGGAAGCGTGGATTGACTTCCATTAAAACAATGACGTTAGGCAGAAACTGGCTAAGAAGAGGCCTGGCTCAAGCTTCGTCTCTTTCTCATCAAACTTAATTCTCTAAAGTGGGCCTTGAACTTTGCCTGAGCAGTAAAGAGCAGAGAAACACAGGCAGGTAGTAAATAATGCATATGTTTTTTTTTTTCCTGGCGCAGAGGCGTTCGCACGCTCAGCCTCGACAGGGCCTCTCAGAAGTGCCCTTATTACAAAAGTGAGAATTTTTGTCCTTGTTTTCTCGGGGTTTAGTCAGAAACACGTTCTATCTCAAAGACAAAAATGATCCCATGAGATGAGGCTGTGCTCCAAACGGGGAGAAAGTAAAGCAACACAGCTACTCAAGCTACTGTTTTTTGCACTTGTTTTGGTCTGAAACAGACTCTGTTCTTCTCTGTGCCCCTGCAGGACTCTTTTCTCATTGTACTTTTGCATACAAACCACGGCACTTTGCATCATCAACGTGAGTACCGCGCGAGTACTAGCGACAGCTGTTTACCAAAGTAGCTAGGTCACGACTCAGGAGAAGACGCCATTTTCACTCTGTTATTCAAGTATTTGTCCCTGTGGATTTGCAAGCAGAAGTTTGCGCAGAACAACATTTGCAGACGCATTGCATGAGATATGAAGGATATGAGCTGCTCTCAGAAGGTAATTTATTTGGAGACGAAGAGCTATGAGAAATGCATTATACTCTAATAAGTGTGACTGGGAGCGTGCAAAGATGCAAATTGTATGTGATCAGCGGCGGTTCACTTCCATGAGGTCGGCAAGATTGCTTTCATACTTCAATCCGCAGCAGAGTTTGGCATTTTCCTAATCAGTACTTTGTCTTGTTTTTCAGTCACAATATACATTTACATAAGCTGCAAAATCGCACGATTTTTGTTAGGACTTGTTCAAAGAATGCGTCTTGAGTTAAGTTAGTAGCTTATTCGTTTTTTCTACCTATTTGATAAATTGTTTTGTTTCAGGCATAAACCTCACTAACCTTTTCATTGATTTACGCCTTAAACAGCCAATAATGCTTCATGAAAAAAACACAAATATTGATTACATCCTAATTACATCCTGAAACGAAGCAGGTGAAAATGGCATATTATTGTACACAAAGTCTGGCAAATGTTTTAAGCATTTTATTATTATTTTTGTTTTATAAATTAATATTTTAATAAGCGAGGAGACATTAAATGAACCAAAAATGGCATTAACGAAGACATTGGTGACAAAAGATTGCTATGAAAGATTTCTGTTTCAAATAAATGCTGTTTTAATTTTTTGTGGCAGTGAAGACTGAAAAATGATGCTCAAAACGATTGCATTACAAGAATAAATAAAAATTTTAAATATTCGAATAGAAAACAGATGTTAACCCTTGTGCAACCTTTTCAATTTTTTTTTTTTTTTTTGTCATTTTACCTTTGTTATTGTCAGCTGCAAAAAATTTGGCACAGGTGTGTATTTTCATTGGAATTTTACTATTTCACAGTGCTGTTTAACTGTAAAATGATGCAATTTTTGGCTTTAACTTTTTATCTTTTACAATTTTTTTACCAGATGGTGCATTTTTTCCGGTTTGGCTTAAGCAAATACTCACTTTATCCCTGTTTTCTGTTCTCTGCATATTATAAAGCCAATTGGATAAATAATGCAGCTATAATTGTGTGGGTATGTTGATATGGATCTCAGTGAAACATGCATGCGTGTTCTAATATTTCAGAGAGAAAAACTCTACAGTAAATCACAAATCCAACCATTGTTTTCACCAACGGTTGGTTGCCGGCATCTAATGGGGAAAACAAAATCTTACGGAAAGATTTTTTGAGATATCAACCTCAAATTTGGAAGATAACTTCTTTAGATTTAGAATATTCATAGTTCAACACGTTTCATGAAATATGTTTTTTTTATATTTTATGAGACCAAACGTTACGTTTTTATGACAATTTTGTGTAACTTTATTATTATTATAATTATTATCGATAGAAGGGATAACAATATTTCTAAATTTTACAGTGTTTAGTGTTCTTATGATTAAAAGAATGCAGCTTTGGTGAGCATGAGAGATCTTTCAAAAACATTTTTAAAATGTTGACACCAGACTTTTGAACAGCAGCGCATAACTACAGTTTGCTTCTTTTTTTTTTTTAAGCCTGGCATATATACACATCTGAATAATAGAGCTGCCAGACTGAGTCAAGGAGAAAAGTTTTCTTTCCGGGATTTCTTAACTCCAAGTGTATTTTATGGAATGATTGAGAGGCCTTTTAAAGGGATGAGAGAAGGAGGGTGGGGGCGGCTTGTCCATGTTCCTATGTCGGCCCAGGCCAGCTTGCCGCTTTGCCTTGTAATTGCTGGCTTACAGCGTGGACGGCAGAAACATCAGAGCAGAGACAGATGGTTGTGCCTCTCACATCCCTCTCTGGAAGGGATTCAGCGCGCAGGCTGATTGAATTCAAGTGTTGGGACTCTAAGCCTGCCTGCTGCCTCCATGCCATATTCCAGCAGAGGAAGGAGGGTATTTTCACATGGCTATTTGTTTCTCCCTTCCTTTCACTGTTCCCTCCCTCACAGTTTCGCTGTCCATCATATGGCTTTTATGCTCTTTATCTCTTTATCCTCATTTCTACCTTGTCTGCCCTCTCTACACTCATTCCTATCATTGATCATAGGGAGAGTCGCTCGACAAATGATTCCTACCTTGCTTCCTTCCATTGGGTGTCAGTAATATATATATATATATATATATATATATATATATATATATATATATATATATATATATATATATAATACAGTTACTTTTTTCTGATTTCGGAATTACATATGTGATCCTGGACCACAAAACCAGTCATAATAGTACATTTTTCTGAAATTATCATCTGAAAGCTATTAACTCTTTCTCTGCCGTTGTCGAGATATCTATCTCGTCAGTTAGGATATAGAGCTTCACCGCTAAATACAGGTTTTTGCTGCAATCACAGTTCTAAGTGTATTACTATAAGGAAAGCCCTAGCGCATGTCCTGAATGAGTTCGAATTTTTGTTAGTAATACAAGAAAAGCAGAAAAAAAAATTGTGAAGGCCTTTTTTTTCCCCAGATGCCCAATTGCAGTCAATAAGTACAGTCTAATATATTTGTTAAGCACTGTATCATAATAAACAGAAAACAAATATTTTAGGAACCTGTCCTAAATTACAAAATAGTATTGTCATATGTAATAACAAACTGAAACATATCAATTATTCATATATAATACAATAAAAAAGAAAAACCTTAATATTTAGTTTGGCCTTGAAAACAGCTTGCATTCTTGCTGGCATTGTTTTTATGTACTTCTCCATAGTCTCTGTTGTTATTGACTGTAATTGGGTATCTGAATAAAACATTAATAAACTGTACTATTTTTCTGCATTTATTGTAAAACAGTGAATTTCAAAATGGATATGGATAACAACAGTTATTATATTTTAGCATTATAAACTCTGCTGTTACTGAGGAGCACACGCATACTGGTGAAGTAACCATTACAGAAACATAAAAAAATCACCAATACTGTTAGTTTAGGGCAGCTGCACAAACCTGACATTAATGTATGTGCAGTATATGATCTCATGTCCGTTGCACAAATAGTTTTCGTAAGTTTGAAGGTTTAGTGCTCAGTCTTGCCTTAGCAAGCACCATAATGATTGCAGCAAGCAGACAAATGCATTTGAGATCTCACCCACCGAGACTCTAATCGTAACAATTCAAACTTGGGGCACCGCAACTGCGGCAAAATAGTGAAGAAAAGCACGGCCTGGACTTAATGCACCCTGCAGCCTGTGCAGAAAACTGAGAAAAGATGAAAGGAGTTTGCTTTTTTCAGGTCAATTTGCCTCGAGGGTGTTTACGCCTGGTAAAGTGAAATAGATCAGTGAGGGCTGAGCTTGAAGCTACGGATGATAACAGTGTTTGGCTTATCTGTGCATCGGTGTCAGCATCGCAACATCCTCACAACACAACCAGGGGATCACTATCTCGACTACTAACAAAGATCTCTGCAACTAGCTGTGCTTCACAACTGTTGCCTTGTTTGCTTGTTGTGCACATTTGTTTCAAGTCTTTTTTTGAGCATCTTGTTTTAACCTGGTGTGATGCTGTAAAGTGACAAGTGATAAATCTCTTGCATGCTGATGTAGTTTTTGCTCTAATCAGACAAGTTTTATAGGTCACTCGGTTTCTATTTCTGTTGCGCTGTGCTGAAAAGCCCTGCCCACTGTAAAAAGTAATTGGTTCAAAATGAAGCAGCTGTATTTTAAACATCACATTTGTTCTGATTGGCTTTGATTTTGTTGGTTCACTGCAGCATTCTACTTTCAGAGAGAACAGAAAAAAATACTTGAAAGGTTAGAACATGTTACGATTTTATTAATGTATACATTTATTGTTGTTATTTTTATTATTTTGGACTTCCCTTTAAATATTTGAATAGACTTAAACAAACCTCTGAATCGGTTATTTTTCTAGCTTGTAAACCCAGTGTAGGAGAGAGAAAAATGGCTTTTTGTTGAATTTTGATTGATTTTATATCAGTTTTCTCTCAATCTGAGCATATTTGATGCAAACCCATCTGTCATAAGACACTGTACAGTCTGAGAAATGAGATATCAGTCAAAAGTGTATTTCTGTATTCTATAAAATGCTGTGTACATTTATTTTCAAATGTTCTTTTCCTGGTCGCATAGATAACTCTTAAAAATAAAGGTTCCAAAATGAAGTTTTCACAGTGATGGTGCAGAAAAACACTTTTAGGTTTGAATTAACAGTTCTAAAAAGAACCTTTCGTGTGAAGAACATTATGTAAGGTTCCATGGATGTTTAAGGTTCTTCATGGAAATACTGAAGCAAATAATGAACGTTCAGTTAAAAAAAAAGAGAGATCATTTTTAGCCTGCCACTGAACAGGTGTGACGAGTTGGAGATGTTGCTCTTTCAAAAACCGCTGAGTAAAGAACAGAAGAATGGGAAAATCTTTGTTTTTGATACATTTTAAGGGCCTTCAGGTTAGAAAAATCTCAAATGAGTTCTTTTGTAGTTTTTCCTCCCATGGCAATCAGCTTAAATGGAGAACAAGTGGAGACTTTTGCTTAAATATTTTTTTTTATATTTTTCCCCTGTGAAAAAGTCTAAAGTGTCTCCTTTCAGAGAAGATCTCAGAATGTCTCAGATATGAATTATTCCAAGATGTTTTAAAACGAACTCAAGCATTTCTCCCCAGTTTCTTCCAAAAATCAATTAATCTTGGCTATATCCACATGAAATTCTTACCACTTACTGTATGTCAACAACTGACTGATTTGTGTCTATTTTTATTCATCCAAAGGCCTTTTAAGAAAAACATCTGAGATGATGTTGAAACTTAAAACATAACTATGAAATGAAACCCTAACCAGAATCTAATTCCCTGTATGATAATTAGGAGTCTCCGGCTTGATTTATAGGAAAGTTGACACCATGTCTAGGTGTTGCTGGAGGCCGTGTGTTATGCCGTTCTGGCATTGCTCATGTTTCCTCGCATCACAATTATGTGTACAAATTGGAAGGAGGTAGCTCAATCTAGATTTTAGGCAAAAATTAGTATTTCATACCAGATGTGTTGATGGAGAACACGGCTTTTAACACATGCTCTGCTCAAGGGCATCTGAGTCAGCCGTGTGCCGTGTGTGTAGTTCTGCTCGGGATCATATTTCAGTATGAGCAATGCCATTTCATGTTTTTCATTTGAATTCGCTCGTACCTAAAGAACAGAGCTGTTTGTTTGGGTGATCCAATATTTTAAAGCCCTTTTGGAAAAACATTTTCTAATATGAACAAAGTCAACCATGGATTGAATTTTTTCCACCTGACTTGTTTCCAGTGAGGCTTATCAGTGCAGGTAAATGTCATGGTGTGTGTCTCTCATATAACTTGAGACCTTTTCTTCTGGACCTTTACTCCACAGGTCCAAACAAATATTGATGTGTAAAACCACAAAGGATGAATACTTAAAAAATTAGAGTGAACAGAACCATTTCTGGAGAGTTAATTGCAAGGGAAGCATATGGACTGAAGGTTGTTTTTGAGTGTGGGCTTGTTTACTTCTGGACCAGAGTTATTAATGGATTCTTGTGAGGGTGAATCAACCACCTACAATTTAGATTCTTATGCAGAGGACATTTAAAAGACAACAGAAAATAGCACTGGTAACACAGCTTGTGATGGTTTTAAATGTTCAGACCAGGTTTTGATTAGCTTTAGAAGGGTTTTGGCACATTTCTGTGCAGTCAACAACCTATAGTTTGGATTCTCATGCAACTGGAAACACATTTAACCAAGCTTTGATAGTTTATGCTGGTTAGACCAGGCCCCATTAACACATTAACCTTTGTAATGAGCAATATATATATATATATATATATATATATATATATATATATATATATATATATATATATATATATATATATATATTAGGTGCATGTGAGGTTTCTCTATTCTGTTAAATAAAAAAAACATGACATGTTGCCTTGCAATGCAGTACAATGTCTCTGAAATATTGCGTTCAGGTTTTTTATAGCACCACATTTCTGGTCAGTCCTAGGCAAACTTGTTTAAGGAACTCATGAAACCACCCAAACCAACTTTTTTGTTCAGTATATTTTATATATAGTTCCTCTTCTGGAACATCAAGCTACATTGATACAATGCTTTTGGGGACTGCCTACAGCACGTCAGCTCTGAATATGTGTGCAATCTGTCCAATGGAAAGACAGGACGTCATGAGCAGGTGACATCATCGGCCAGGAAGCTTTTACAAAGCATGTGGAGTACAACCGACTCTCAGTTTCGTGTTGTCAGTCCTAGTTATTGTTGTACTGTCAAAAAAAGAGAGCTATGAGCTCGAAAGAGAAGAGGGCAAGGGCGAGGGCAAGTCACGGTATAGGCAGTGTACCCGTCTGTGTAAACGTTATATCATGGCAGGCAATACATAACTTGTGCATGGCTTGCCTGGGAGCGAAGCAAGTGGAGTCAGCTCTCGAGGGAGCTGACTGCCTTCTTTGCAAGCAGCTACCTCTGCGTGTGCTTAGCTCCTGGAAGGCTCTCTTTGAGGAGGGAGTCTTCACCAGCATTCCCCACGGCTCCGTGGCTCCGGCTCAGGCGTCTGCACTCGTGGGGTTTGCAGCTGGAACTAGAACATTTAGAGGAAATGGAGATGGGCGAGTCTCCATCTTCCTGGAACAGAGCGAGAGGTTCCATCAGCTGCTCTCGGGGTATGGAGGGTTACTTCGGCCCTCGGTGCTTCACCTGTCTTCCACTAAGGGAGTTGATATGGAAAGCGTTAAAGAGACTGCAGTCTCTTCATCGCCCCCGTTTGAGGAGCTCTTGGAGGTGGTGACTCGTGCTGTAGCCAAGCTAAACATTGAGTGGCCAGTCGAGGAAAACTCTGAACTGCACCAAGGTGTTGAGATTATGGATTAACTATTCTCAGCCCGCCTCTTTGTCCCTGCTTCCAACTATTATGTTAACGCTGTGAGGATGAAAGAGCGTGGTAATAAGGTTGATGAAGAGAGTATAGCAGATACTTGTGTGTCCTTTAAAAGCCTCTGGTCCTGCCCTCCAAGCCAATGCAAACAACAGGTGGGCAGGGGGAACTTGTTGGTAGGTCAGGCTGGTGCATCACTGGTTGGGGAGCGGTCATGAGTGGCTACTCGTCCTGCGATCTGTGGAGAGCCATTTATTTTCCTGAGCATCTCAATGTAGAAACAGACATCCTGTTGATGCAAGGGGTTAGGCCAGGGGAAAGGATCTGGAGAGCAGATCTGGAGAGTGTTCTATGTGGCAGAGGTGGACCTCTTCGCGATTCGAGAGAATGCACAATGTCCCCTCTGGTTCTCTCTAGTTCATCCAGCTCTGCTGGTGATGGATGCTATGGTTCAGATGTGGCCGAAGCTGCATCTGTACTCCTTTCTCCCAATTGCTCTGCTTCCGGGAGTTCTGGAGAAAGTGTTGTTGAGACCATCCTCCAGTTCAGAGTTCCCTCCATGAGGAAACTGTATGCCCTGAAATGAAAGCTTGTCACTTCATGGTGCAAAGAATGCCTGCTCGATCCAGTTAACTGCCCTGTTACTGGAGTTTTTGCAGGCCAGGCTCTCTGCAGGGTTATCCCACTCCACCCTGAAGACATGGCGACAATTTTGGCCTATCACACCCCTCTTGGTGGACAGTCAGTGGGTAGACACCCCCTAGTCACGCGTTTCCTCCGCGGTGCGCTGAGTCTGAGACCTCCAGTATGTTTTCACGTCCCCACACGGGACCTGGCTGTGGTTTGTTTTTAAAGCTTCCTGGTCGATATACGTCACCCACCCATGACATCCCGTCCTTCCATTGTACAGCCAATGCACTTTACGCGGTCCCCAAAAGATGCAAAGATGTCTCTTTCCCTGAAGGAACCATGGTTACCTGGACATCTGATCTATATACAGTACCCAAATCAAGTAAATAGTGCTTGATGTTTATTTATTTATTTATATGTTTGTTTATTTAATGGCTTACAAACAACAGTAAAGGCAGAAAAAAATGGTTGCTTTGTTTCAAGAGTAAGCTGCTGGAAAAAAAAATGCTAAGTGGCATCTTTATGCACTTTATGAAGAGCTGTAATTTTCCTAGTAGGCACACTCAAGTATTTTCATCACAGATGATTTGACCACCATGACTGGTACTCAAAAGACTAGCATTATTTCAGTTCTTTGTTTGCTTTATTTTTTGCTTTATTTAAGCACTGAAATAGTACTACATTAGTACTATTGATCAATATTTCTGTTCCACCAAATCCATACAGTTTTTGCTGTAATTTAGTTAAGTAAAAGTATTCATTTTTGATATCATGGTGTGTACAGTACATGGACAAAGTAAAAAAACAAGCTTGAAAACAAGATTTGAGTAAATCTTGTGCCAACATGATCTTGGCTCTGCATGCTGACCTTAATGTTCCCTGGACATACATGCGCACACACACACACATGCACGTGCACACACACACTTCATCTCTCCGTCTCTCCATCTATCTGCACACTACCTTTGTCTCATTACTGAGATCACACTTCATTACACCAACACACTCTCACTCAGCTCGTCTCATTAGAGTGTTTTAGGGCAGGGGCCAGCATTACTCAGCTGTTTGTAGATGACACACATTTGCTGCAGGTCTGCTACATCAGCACACTGCATTATAGAGAACCTCTGCAGATATGAACACAGATCTCCAACATCAATGCAGCACAACGCATGCTAATAGAAACTAGATTTTTGAATGGTGCATGATAATTGTTTAAAAGTTTTTTTTTCTTTTTTTTTCGCAAAATGAATACATTTATTATGAAATAATGCATTAAATTATTCAAAAGTGGCGGTAATTTTCAACAAAGAATCCTATAAATAATTTAACAGTTTACACAAAAATGTGTTTTTGACATAGTAAAAATAATAATTGAAGAATTTTCGAAGAATCGTATGACATTAAAGGTTTGAGTAATGATACAGTTATTTACAATTCTAATAACATTTCATAATATTACTGTAATCGTACTGTATTTAATAATTTTTTATTAAATGCTCCTGAGCAGAGAGACTGCTTCAAAAACAATCTTAACAACTCCAAACTTTTGAAAAGTAGTGTTTTTCCATATTTTTAGCTTTAACACTAGAACTAATTTTTGCAATGGGATAACTTTATTGAAATACAACCAATATAACTGTAATACCCTGACTTTTTCTAAATATGTGTATATTTTATTCTAACGTTGTTATTAACACAGTTATAAGCATTTAAAATATGACAACAGACACTCAAAGCTTCATTGTAAATCTGGAAAAGAAGCATCGCATGTAAATATGATATGACAAAAATGGTATTCAGTTCAGTTTAGTATAACCACTCAAAATGACCGCTATGGCCATTCTAGTTACAGAATTCCAGTAGTTTTAGTGTTAAAACATTTAAGTGGCTAAATACTGATCTTTGTGTGTGTATGTAATAATAGTGGCCTGTCCATTAAGTGGCTATTGAGGGAGACGTTTGTATACTAACAAGTGTAATCAGTGAGGTTGTCTAAGTCTATTCAAAAGATTGTTTCTGGTGTGGCTATAAATCCTTGCCAGCAGTGTATCTAAAAAGATATCAAAAGCCTTTATCTGCTAACCACTTGTGACTGGAAAGATTATGGAGAAGTCATGGAAATCGTTGGTGGTGTGTGGGAGATCTGTACTAACAGCTCAGTAATGTGGAGACACGTTTGTGCTGAATCCACAGTGTCTGTAATGTGCTTTATGTTTGCTAACTAAATCAAGACAATAGATTTTCGATACCCTTGTCACATAGACCTTCAAGTAAGCGTGTGGAGTAATTGTGTCAGCTCCTTTACAACTTTGTGTCCCAACTTTATACACGCTCAAATCATTAACGTTACGGCTTCATCTGCTCGCTGCATCAGTGCGGAGCGTTGCCAGAAGTGTTAAAACCTTTTAAAGAAGGATAAAGGTGGGAGAATTCACTTTTATATTCTCTTGCAAAGAATTTTAAAAACCAAGAAAGTGCACCGGGTAATGCTGGCTATAATAAAATGGTGTATTAAAAAGTAATATGCAATACTTATCTCCTGAATCCAGTATGTAGGACAATTTTAATAAAGTAAAAAAATAATAATAATAATAATAATAATAACAATTAGAATAAAAGTAAAAATAAAAACAAATAATTTATAATTATAACAACAATAATAATAATAACTTTTATTATATAATACATTATTATTACTATTACATAACTTTTATATTAATAATAAATTGTGTATTATTAGTATTATTATTAGCAGTATTATTATTACTGAAATTATAAAAGATAAAAGTTACTTATAATGATAATAAGTATCAATATTATTTTACATTATGATTGTTACATTGCACTAATATTTTTCTTAATTGACTCCTTTTCAAATCTTATACTATCTTTATTCCAACTTTTATTTTAACTTATAAAACAATTCTCTGTTTAAGTTCTCAAAGCCTGACCAAGCTGATTTAGCTTGTCTCAGAGGTGTTTTGGCAGCCTTTCAGCTGGTCAGATTGAGAGATCTATCTTTCTCATACTAAATGTATGAGAAAGAACAAAACACACTTTTGAGTCAGTCTCCGCTGTACATGGCAACCAATTCATCTTATTGAAAACAGCACAGACACACACTCGAACCTGTTCCGCTCTGTCATTTGCGCTCTCATTTCACAAATATCCCCGCTTTCACGCACTTCCACAGACAGGACGATACTGTAGCATCAGGCCAATAACTCAGCAGCGATGATGGAAAGCCTCTTGGATTGTATGCAGCTGAATCATTAGCTCCCACTTTCCCTCAGTCTGGGGTAATGCATTTTTACCCCCTTAGGCTGGCAACCTGGAAACGCAAAATTGAATTTTATTGCTAATAAAAGCTCTGGGAAAAAGGGGAAAGACAGTTAGTCAATGCGAGAGAAAAAAGAACATCATTTTAATGGCGTTGTGATGGCTCATTTGCCGTATAATTAAGGGAGGATCTCTCAGAGAGCCTTCCATCAGATTGAATACACAAAGGAAGGGCTTTAGGCAAAGACAGGTGGCAGTTTTGTGGCTTTGAAGGGCACTGCGGAAATGGGACGCTGGCCCCAGACATAGAGCGGGCACTTCCAGGATCTAATTTGGCTGTTTACGAGATAACCCTGAGGTAAATTTTTTCATTTTAAAAATCTGTTGCTTTTATGCACTCTGCATCTGTTAAATATTTAATACTATATATCCATTCTTTATATATTTACATAATTTTGTGCAGCTTTGTTTATTCTGAGCACTGCGCGAAGAGGCATTATTCAAATGTTTGGGGTCCCAACGATTTTTCTTTGATGTTTTTGAAAGAATTGTCTTAAGCTCACCAAGGCTGCATTTATTTCATTTTAAAAAGTAATAGAAACAGTAATATAGTAAATATTTTATTTCAGTTTAAAACCATCTTTTTCTATTTGAATATATTTTAAAATGTCATTTATTCCTGTGATACAAAGAATTGAATTTTGATCACATTTCCCCGTCTTCGGCGTCACGTGATCCTTCAGAAATGCTGATTTGCTGCTCGGTATTTCCTTGTTGAAAACAGTTTTGCAGCTAGGTATAGAAACTGTAATAATTGTAATCTTTTTTTTATGACTTCATTCAACAATTTGGCACCGTTGTGTCACCGTAGTGCCGTTTTTTAAAAGTTTTTTTGTTTTCCGTACTAAAAGTATTGTTGTAGCTTGATAACATTACGGTTGAACCAACGATGGCAGATTATTTTGACAATGTCTTTCATACTTTTCTGGGCCTAGACAGTGTTCACTACTTTACAGGTAATTTCATCCAAAATATCTTAAACTGTTTTCTGAAGATGAGCTAAGCTTTTAAGGGTTTGGAAAGACATGGGGTAAATTTTTCTTTTGGCATGGAGTAACTCTTTAATGTGCAACAATACTATACTTCCTACTGTTTTTGTTTTCTAAATGCATTATTAAGTGAAGCCGTTTAAACAGTTGTGTACTATGTATCATCACATGTAATAACTAATTGACTAATGACTAATAACAAATTTTTTGCTCATGTAATGTTGTAGTTTACCAGCAGGGGCGCACTGTTGACGCTAACAAGGCTCGAGCACTTAAAAATAAAAGATGGCATTACTTCCAGATCATTTGTTACACTGAAAGAGCGAGGTCAGGTTGTGTGCATTGCATTTTGGGATACAGTATGCCGTGTTTTAGACTGCACACTTTAGCAAATGTAGAAGGTCGTGTGGGCATTGCGTGCATACTGCAAAATATATATGTGCAACACACTGCAGAAAAGAGCATGGTGGTAGGCTATAAATAGAGCGTGAAAACAATGCTAATTCATCATTACGTTCGAGGCCCTCCAAACAAAGAATTTAAATTAACAAAGTACTTTTAATCTTGAATGAAAAACTCTTAATGCTGGCAAATATGGAGTTCAAGGCAGCTACAAATCCTCAGAGCGTGTCAACACGAGGGAGCGAAATGTTAAACTGATGAGACAGTTCCTGACAAGTCAATGTCTGACTATGAAATATTTAGTAGTTGTGTGCAACCGCAGGTCTTAAGCCATCCAAACTCTCATTTTGAGAGACACACGATGAATACACTCTTCTGCTGTTTAATAATGATGAACATATGAAAATGAATGCTTTTATACACGCTTAATTCTTAATTCGGCTGGATATGTGACGAATGCTCTCTACTTACTGTACACTCTTCTGACTTTTCTAAATATTTCATGTTAGTAGTTAATGCCTTCTGAGTGGTTAAAGTTCAAATAGTTCAAAATACAAAGAAATGGTCAAACACATAAAAGTTTGTTTTACATAGGTGTTTGTTATATGTATTCTTCTTTATTTATTGTTCTGTATATTCTTATCACTTTATGACTAACAGACATGAATGCAATAGATGGGCCTGAATCGTGTCCTTGGCACAAGTTGCAAAATTTGGTAACACTTTATTGTTCACTTTAGACATTCTACTACCAGTAAGTAACTTTGCGATTACATGTCAACTAGCAGTCATTAGAGTATTAGTAAACTGTCTGCTTAATATTTTACGGGTCCACAACATATTAACAAATCAGAAACTTTGCAAGTATATGTCTACTAACCCTAAACTTACTACTTTGACAGACAGACATGTAGTTGCAAATTTATAAGAATTGGGTGACACGCTAGTTACAGAGTTACTTATAGTTAGCAGAATGTCTAAAGTGGACTATCGAAATAAACTGTAACTCAAAATGCAAACTCGAGTGGAAAATTTGCATGATGCGTTGTCGCACAAGCTACTCTGCGAAGAGCTTATTTACACACAAATGTGTCCGGTTGTGTCAGAAAATGGAAAAGAGCATTACGCTAAGTTTTTACAAAAAGCAAGCAAATATGTGCGCACACTTAATATGTGCGCACACTTTTGGTTTCATGAATAATATATTTTTTAAATAAACATTTATAGGTTTTTCAAAGATTTTGTATTGCATAGTTTAGATTAAATAAATCTGAGAAACGTTTGAGTTCATATTGAGAAACTTTGGATGTCTGGATTGTTTTGAAGTAGACGTGAGATTACTTTTTTTATCAGAAGAAAAATCATTTGTTCTCCATTTCATGATGTCGTCTAGGAGACTATTAAATGGATCTTAATTGTGATTTCTCTTTCCAAATGACTGGTGTTTTCTGCTAAGAAGAAAGCTACTGTATAAATGGTTTCCGAAAGAACAACAATGCAAGCCACTGCATATGAGAGCGGATTTTCTCTCTCAATCATTTTCTATCAGCTAGTAGGTGTCATTCTGGATTCGCAGTGTTTATCTTTTATTTCTAGCTGTTTTTGTGAAATACAGGCTGAGCTGTGACACCTGACATATGCCGGCAAGACGTGTCATTCTGAGCAAAGTCATGCAAAAGTCATGCACCCCACCTCCTCCTACAGAAAGCAGAGAAACTGGGTCTCCGCTGGCAGAATATGGATTATCCAGTCGAATGAGTTACATAATATATGCACCGTGTTAAAAACTGACAGTATGATAAAATGCCAGCATGCCTTTAAGAAAAGCCTTTGTTGTTTGTGTATTTTAGTGCGACTGCGATGCAAGCTATTTTTAAAAAGCCTGAGAAATGTAGAACTGCTTCGGTCACACGTTTTCACGGCGTGGTTGATTTTGAGCATGTAGAACAAGGGACAAATCCATTGTTTTATCCCAAGGACACAAAATAAACTGTCAGGTTTATTTTCAACCAGACAATATTTCAGTCATGTTTTCTGAAGAGACCCCTGTATCTCCAGAACCGATGCTTTTCACCAAACTGTAGAAGAGGAAGCTAGTATTGCACAACTATTCGGTGTTGTGTCTGTGAAGAATCTGAGCCGTATCGTCTGACCTACAGCTGACCACAGAGCGAGACAGCGAGACGCTCCCGTTCAAACACTTAATCACAGGAGCTCAATATTGACAGTTGACAGCTCCGCGGTGCCATTCAGCTATTTTTATCCAGAGTTCATCGAAATTTGAGTCTTGCGTTGGTCTGACTGCTACAGGTGGATACAGTGAGTGAAATCTTACCACTGCCGTCATTGACCTCTAGTACATCGAGAAAAGAAGGTTAAAAAGCTAATGGTGTGAAATGTGTTTTATATAGACTATGTGTGAACAAGCACAGTTCGTTTGCCTCATCTAGTGAAAGATTATGTAATGGCTTGGAACGTTTTAATGGAGATGTATAATGGAAACAGGATTAATCTACTTTTAAAGTAGAGTTTGATGTACTGTGTAGACATAATCGAACAGTGAAAATCTCCTCTAAAAGCTCTAAATGGAGCAATAGTTCAGAAGTAGTCATGATACTGATATACTGATATATAACTGAATGTTTGCACCATTTTATACGCATAATGTGAGATATTAACACGCATTATTTGAAATCAACACACGCTAACCCACAAAATACAGGTAAAAATGAACTATGTTGGTTAAGTTCGTCAGCCCAAACAAGTTAAATAAAAGTGAAATTTGAATTTATTTCTCACAATTCCTACTTGTAATCCTGGCTCCTTTTTTCTCAATTGTTTGTCACGCTGTTCTGAAATTTTTCAATTCACTTTCCGGGTTTATATCGCGCAATTCTGACTTTCAGAATTTTAAGTTTATGTCTAATCTAAGTTTTAGTCTCCTGACCTGATCGCGCACATCGGTACGTCAGATCGGAACGTGAATAAAATATATGTATGGCAGCGAGGGGATGCAAAAATGAGTAATGATGCAAATAATGCAAATAATGAGTCTCAGTAGTTACCACGGGCATGTTTTATTCCAGGAGTAAAAATGCTTGTGGAAAAACAATACAAAAAAGAAAAGGCCTGTTTTGTTGCAAGAAGCATTGCCTCATTTAAAATTGAATTTAGGAGATATAATGCTACAGGAGTGTAGAAAAGGGCCTGTTTAATAGTTTCGCCGGTCTCTAGGTAGGAGCTACACCACAGGGCCTGTTACTATATGAACTGTGGGTTATGATCTTACATAATAAATGTACTAACAAGCAAGGCTATGAGATTAAATTAACGTGAGAGACGAGCGCAGGAATTATTGCTGACTACAGAATAAAATATACATATATTTTTATTAAAATGAGCCTAGCGAGCAACCTATTCATTTTAATTTCTCTGTCCTGTCCTCCAGTCGAAGCCCGAGACTCTCTTCAGCCTTTTATTTGGATGAAAGTGTTGTTTGTGTACTCAAGATAATGGCCGGTTGATGACCCTCTTTAGATGACAGCCCGCCCTCAGTTATCTGTAATCACGATTAAACGCTCAGAGAAACACGGCCCTCGAGGAGCGACGACTTCTGTCGGCTCTGAAAGGTTTTTCCATTGTAATGAACGGCGTGCAAATACAGTTCCAGCACAAACATGCGCGTGTTTATATATCGGGTGAGAAAAGCCCGAATGAATGACAGCGCTTTGTGTGCCGAGCCAATTTTCAATTTGCTTCCAACGTGCAACTATTTAAACTCGCAGATGTTTTTACTCCAGACTGCGTTTCGAATCACTTTGCCACCCCAAACTGAATTAGCATGTTTATCCACCAGTCCAGGATCTCATTAAGTTAGGCACCTAAAAGATGCCACTGTCAGTCTCGCTGAAGTTGGGGGATTTCCAGCGCACGTCTTGACTCACAGAAAATAAATTGTTTACATTGTGATGAAAGCCACGCGTCTGGCACGCCGCTCGGTGTATTTTTCATGGGAACGCAGGCATAGAGGAACGTTTTTATTTTGACAGATCTGTCCACAGGGTTAGCTATCTGAAACTAAATGTGTCTTTGTAGTGGAGTAAATATGCTGGATCCGAGGTGTCTGAAAGGTATGGCTCAACACCCTGCTGTGGTTTATGTACTAATATAGCGTGACGTTAGAAAGGAAAACTCTGGATTTGAATCCTAAAATCAAAACTCCTCGTGCGCCTCACAACTCACTTTTTTGCATTTGAAAGGGTCCAGACAAAATCTGCTACTGATTTGAGTAGACATATGCTCTGTGCAATGTATTTAGACGTGAAATAATGTGCTTGAAAAAAAGAAGAAGATTAAATGTGCTGTATTACTGATATCTGAAAGCATAAAAATACGTATTAATGAAAAAGAAAAAAAACAGCTCCTTGTAAAATTCATATGCGTTGATATGCTAGTGCCATGTTGATGTTAACTCAAAGACAAGAATAGTTTAAATTATTTGTAATAAGGATAAAAATACATATTAATAAAATATAAATATTAGGTGAATTAATTTAAAATAAATAAATTGAAAAAGCACATAAAAATATATTCAAAGTATTCAAAGTGTTGGAATAATACTAAAATATGAAAGTTAACAAAACATTAAAAATGTATAGTTTAAATAAAATGCAAATATTAATATAAATTATTTAAATATATTAATAAAATATAAATATTAGGTAAGCGAGTTTAAATAAATGAAAGCAGAAAAAAAATATAATTGTAAATGTTGCCTCTATGTTGCAAATAACAAAATGAAAAATAAACTGGAAAATAAAAATACAATTTCAATAAAAATGAAATAAAATAAAATATGAATGAGAGATTAAAAACACGTTAATGTTAGCTACCAAAGCAACATTTCAAATGCATTTTTAGTTTAATTGGGAGTACTGCAAGTATTAACTGGAATAGAATAAATAAACACTAAAACTGAATTATGATCATGATATTTTAAAAATGAATAAAAAAAATTACAAAACCACGTAACAAAAAAAACTTAAAAGTCTACACCAAAGCTTATTCAAAACATTACTAAAAACCATAATTATGCATAAATAATGCTATGATAACACTGCTAGCAGTAGCAAGAAGCTATTAATGGTTAATGACTCCGATTCTGCGGAGATGCAGATTGCATATAATAGGCTCTTAGGTACAATACTAGACTCTGTGTACTAAAGCTATTAGTTATGACTATGCTGACTGTAGATGAAGCTTTGGGAACAGTTATGAACCTAATATGATTATACTTGTGTTTGTGTTTATTTTGGCTCATAATCCAGGTGGAGCGTGTGGGCTTGTGAGAAATGGGCTGGGAAATCGTAATAGCTAGCAAGAGAAGTGCATTGCATGGGTGGGAGGAGGAGGAAGGGAAAGAGAAAGAGAGTTGGAAAATGTTATTATATATATATATATATATATATATATATATATATATATATATATATTCAGACTATTAATGTGATTGATATAGTAATCAGAACGGGTCAAGTGTTTCAGAGCTGAAGCCTCACTCACTCTGAGCAGTGTTTACAGTGCCTTCATTGAAAATCCATTGTTTAAATACAGCAGTTTCAGCTCTGAAACAAAATGTACAGACTTACAGCGGAAAGAGAGCAGATGCTTCTAGCCACTGAGCTCAATATCTGTGTCAGAATTCTATAAAGTAATACTTTTATTCAGCAAGGATGCATTAAATCGATCCAAAGTTAGGTTATAATATTGCAAAAGATTCGGATTTCAAATAAATGCAGCTCTTTTAAACTTTCTTTTCATCACAGAATTATAGAACATTAGGCTCCACAAAATACAATCGTTTTTTTTTTTATATTTATAGTAATAATACATGTTTATTGAGCAGCAAATCAGCATATTACTATGATTTCTGAAGGGTCGTGTGACGCTGAGGTCTGGAGTAATTATGCTGGAAATTCGGGAATAGGTATAATAGAAAAGGCTTATTTTATATTTTCATGATATTGTTTTTACTGTAGATTTCAATCATGTAAACACAGCCTTGGGGAATATAAGAGATTTATTTCAAAAAGCTAAAAAATTACGGTTTTCCATCGGTCTGAAATATTTGTGTATTTAAACAGAAAATGAGGGAAATAAACCTATAATGGCATACTTCTAGTTCTCTTTAGAGAAACGCATTTTTACTTTCGTATAATGGGAATGTTGTTGGCCAGGCATTTATGTTTGCATTTGTGAACTTGCATAAAGTATGTTTCCGGTTTCAATAGTAAACCAAAGTGTCTGTGCGCATTTCTTTATTTATTTTCCCCCGCAACCTGCTCGATTCTCTGTTATTCATGAACCATCTGGCAAACTTAGAGCATGTGGTACAGACGGCAGACACAAATAAGTCCTGATCTGCTTCGCTTTGCTCCAGCGTCAATAAAATCATCTGCATTCCACAGCTCATGCTCAATGTTACTGCAGAAAGCTCGGGCATCTGTTCTCCTTGAGCATCCATCTTCTCGTTTCTGTCCCAACACCTTTCATCTCTGTCACCTTTCCTGTTGCCTCTTTACCCGATATCTCTTCCAAATGTCCTGCTCCTTCACCTTTTATCTTTTTCTGGTGTCCTAATCTTTTATGTCCAGAGGATGTGTGGTAAATACCGAATATCTTCAATTATTTCATTATTAAATATTGTAAATATGTTTTCTGTCCTGGCTTACTAGGTATATTTTTATTTTAATTATTTTCTGGTGCTCCAATAATTAATTAATTAATTCACCCCATATAAAGAAATTAGTATTATTTTATTCTGTGATGATAGATCTTTGATAATTTTATTATTTATTATTTATTATTTTATATATATATATATATATATATATATATATATATATATATATATATATATAATAAATGCTATGCTTTCTATTTATCAAAAAAATACTGAAAAAAGTTTCAAGATTTCCATAAAATTATTGTGCAGCAGAACTAATGTGTTTATGTTTCTTAAGGAGCAAATTAGCATATACATATACATGAATATATTCCATTTTAACGTATATGCAAATACAAAAGCACTTTTTAAATATTTAACAAACAAAATCTTACCGACCCCAAACTTTTGAAACGTTTTTAGTGTGAGATAACAAGTGGTTAAGGATTTTAAGTCTTTGTTTCGTGGGCAAAGCAGTCAAATGATCAGCTTCTTCAAGTTTTCTTTATGTTACTTAACAACAACAAAAACCAAACAAAAAAATGGCTTCGAAAACGTTCTGAATCTCTGTCTTTCTTACACCAGACTTACAAGTGCTATGACCCATGCCATGGTCAACCAGAGAGGTCAGAGCAGAAACAGAAAACAGTGCAAATGGATTCAAAGCAAAGTCAAATAAGAAAAGGGGAAAGCAGACAAAAGAGGTGAAATTATATTACGGATTTTGCCGCAGGGAGAACAAAGACAGAAGCAATTAGCAAAGACATTCAGAGGAGCTGAGAGAGAAGAGCCTGCCATCAGCTACATCACCTACATCTACACCAACACCGCTGCTGCTCTCCATCAGATGTAGAGGATCTGATGAACTCATGACCGTCCGTGTTTACAGGTCAATAATGCCCACTGGGTGTTTAGAAACCGGTCCATCCAGTCACAGTGAGGAGAAAGCTGGACAGGTGCTATTATTCCTGAACACTTCATCAGACCTGCTGTTTCTGGCTGTGTGTGTTGCTTAAAGCTCTGTATCTGATCTGAACAGTTTGTTTTGTCATCGTGTCGCATGCAATAGAGCTCTGCAGCGGTGATGTATTTTTTTAGGCCAACCGTGAAGTTAGCATCACCCCCGGATCTCTTGATCAAAACCCATTGGCTTTTGGATTTAAAAAAAAACAAAAAACTACTGTGACCACAAAAGTTGTATATATATATATATATATATATATATATATATATATATATATATATATATATATATGGATAAATTGATAAGTTGAACAAATTATTATTAAAAAATGTTAAATGCTAAAAGTTTTTTTTCATGAATTTTGAAGCCAAAATGAATGAGTAAAAAGTGAAAGCTATAAACAAAGTACACCATAGTTATATGACTTCAGTGTGAAAATTACTTTTTTGCTAGCAACTTATATATTTCTGACTTCCAGGAAATATTTTGTTGTTGTTTTGTTTTTTCATCGTTAAAAAAGGAAAGTAGCAGCAATTTAGCAAACAATTTTTTGAACTGTACCTTACTGAGATCGTTTTTAAGTCATAAAATCAATATCCAGTTATTCATTCATCTCTAAAATTAGTAAACGCATTTGAATGTGGTGTCTAGCACTGCACGTCAACAGTTAACAAAAATAGATGAAGTCTTGACCACGTTATTCTCTCTTTATATCTAATCTTGGCACTCGATATTAATTGGTGCTTTAATTCCACGGTTAATTGGCCTTCAGAAAGCTCACAACGAAGCGGAACCAGTGGGTGCTAAAGAGGCTTGAAATGTGCTGAATTTATTTTTATATTTAGCTCCATGATTAAGATGTTGGCACTGTCGCTCATTTGTTTATTCAGAGGTAATGAGTCTAATTAACGTCAACTATACGGAAATGAGTAATGCAGTATATTCGTGAAATGCAGAAAATGGCGCTGACGGGGAATAAATTGGCGGCACCTCAAATGCCCGCAAAAAACCTGTCAATGCAGTCCTAGTGCGGCTGGTTGCCAAAGCATTATTATACAGTTGCTAAGGTGTTCAGGGCGGTTGTCATGGCGTTGCTAGGGTGTTCTGGGTAAATGCTTACCCACCCACAAGTCACATGTTCTTTCACACCAATTTATAATTTTATTTATATGCAGAGATGCATGAGACGCAAAACTGCATAAGATATAAAATGTGTTTATTTTGAAATCAGTTTCTTTTTCTTACCATTGGTGTTTTTACACAGAAATCGAACAAAAGTTTGTTTAAGCATACATCATAAAAAAACATATAAAAATTTGTTGAATTAAAATCTCACTTATTTAATGAACATTTAAAGTACAGTTAGTATGTATAATTAGTATTTACATAATTAGTATTTAGGTAACACTTTACAACAAGGTTCATTAGTTAACATTACTTAACAGCGCTAATTAACACAGACTAAGAATGAACAATACTTCTACTGCATTTATTAATCTTATTTAATGCTAATTTCAGCATTGGCTAATGCATTATTTTTTTTTTGTTTTGTTTGTTAAAATTACTTAATGCACTGTGAGCTGACATGAACTAAAAATGAGTGATTGCATTGTTATTAACTAATGTTAAATAAGATTAATAAATAGTGTAAAAATTGTATTGATCGTCGTATATCTGTATAAATTATGACACAATGAAAATTTTGGGTGAACTATATATATATATATATATATATATATATATATATATATATATATATATATATATATATATATATATATATATATATATATGCAGTTAGGAGGTTGTTTAAATCCATCCACTGAATGTCCAAAACGCCCCTGTTGGTCTCAAGACAGTGGCTGCTAATACTTGTCAAACCCACTTGTACGGTTGAGATAAAAATGGTGTAAATGTCATTACATGCTCTCCATATGCTGGAGACATATGCAAATGTGCTAAGTCAGGGATTGCCACTCGTCCCCGCTGTCTCTCTTTCTCTTTGTGCACACAATTATCTCAAGTCCTTGTTCAGTATTCTGTCTCCTTTTGTTTCCCATACAAATAATTCAATTAGACAGCAGAGAAGTATCCTTGATTTCGCCTCCCTGTTTATCAATGGTTTATTCGCTCTCCCGTGGCGTCTTTTATATCAGGATGAGAGCTTTTCACACAAGTGGAGAGACAAGCAGCAATCAGTGCATTTTATGCAAAGCTAAAAACACCATTCGGCTTGTCAGGTTTGCAAGAGGGTGGTCCTCAGCACGTCGAACGGCGCACTGCTAATAAGCTCGTCATCTGAGAATGCAGCTTGGCTTCACTGCAAAAATGAGTAAGCGGTCGGCTGGAGCTCCGCTATTATGAGGGATTCTCTTGAGTTTAGAAAAATACCAGAGGTAATGCAAAACTAATAGGTGGGTAAACAGTTTGAGAATGCTGCTGTATAGATTGTGGGCTGCAATGCAATAACCTTTTATGAAACGGGCTGTTGTTTCGATGGCACGACAGGATACGGGCATCCCCTTGACAGAAAAGGAGAAAAAGAGAAATATAAAAAGGCAAAGCGGGGCTCCTTACTGGGATTAGAGAAAGGGGAGGCATGACCGGCATACAGATGGAGACGAGGTAGAAAAACATTGAGTGTTCATATGTAGTCGGTGTCTGCCAAATGGCCTTTACAGTGAAGGGCGCCCGGCAATAAAGGACACGGCTGTGTGACTGTCCAGGGGACGAGACAATGCGCCGAAATAATTGGAGGATGGCGTATGACATTTTGAGTAGCTTTACTCAGCACTAAACAGATGAAAGACACGAGGAACCGCAAGGTTAGCACGGTCGGCCACGGATGATAAAAAAAAGAGCTTTGAAAGCGGGGCTCCGCCGTGCATTGTGTGGGTGGGGATAGTCCGCTAATGACTAGAAGATAAAACAGGAGGTCTGGTAGATTCGTGAAGCCTAACGTTTCAAAGCGCGCCGATGGAATATTTTTATCGGCAGAGAGGGTGAAAGAGAAGCGCTGTGAAGCAGAAAGACAGAGAGGAAGGCTGACAGCTCACTGGTGGAAGATGACAGGAGCGGCAGAGGGAGAGGGAGGATATTTGAGGGAAAGTGTAACACAGGGATGCTGTCAAGCCTCAAGCAAGCTCCATTTAACAAGCTGCAAGATTGAGGGACAGAGAAGAATTCAGGGAGCAGTGCTGGAGCGTCCAAGGCCTCCTCTGCCTCCTGTGCGTGCATGTGAAAATCTCGCAAGAGAGTCCGATTATGTAAACGTGACGCTTGATGAAACAGTTGGCAAATGGTCATAAGATATTGATCGATCTGTCCATTTATCTGTTGGTTGGTCCATAATTTCAATGGACGGATGTATAGTAGGGGTGTAACGATTCACTCATTTTCTCAGTGCATCGATTACAAACCCTGACAATGCATATGCATTGATCTTGTACCATGGATTTTTGAATTGCGAATCATCGATTTTTGGCGGTAATCAATTTAAAGTGCTAAGAATTGAATGAATTGTGATTTCTATAGCAATTCAATGCTTTTAAATATATGCACATTTCCACAACATACTATGAGAAACTTTGCAAGTATATGTCAACTTATTCTACTAACCCTAAAACCTACCCTAACAGTGTACTATAAGAGCTAGTAGACATATAGTCATGAATTAGTTAACATACTTACAGTTAGTAGAATGTCTAAAGTAGACTACCAAAATAAGTGTAATTGATTATTAAACTGAACAAGGTAATGCAATTTATTAACATTTGCACTTATAAAATGAGTTGTAGTAATGCCATTATTTTATTCCCTAAAAACCAGGTAGTAAATTACACTTCTCTTGGTAGATTGTGTTGGTCATTATGGAAATTATCTGGTTTGTTCTGTGCTCAAGTCCCTAAATTTTCCTCTCGCATCTGTACTTTTATGGAGTTTTTGGTTCTAAAACTAATTTGCATCGTTTAATAAATGTAATCGTTAATGTAATCAAATTGTGAATTGTCTCAAATCAAATTATTCTGAATTTGCAAACATCATCTTGAATCGATTTGAAAACCTTTTAATTAGGAATCTAATTGTTTCACTGTCTACCCAAAGATTCACAGCCCTCTCTGTCTAACAGTTGGTCAATGAATAGATAGATATATGTTTATCTATAAAAGGATGAATAGATTAATAGCAGTTGATATTCTCAGACTGCTTTTAGACCAGAAGTATCAGATGTTGATGATTAACATAAATAAGCCCGAGATGAATGTCTCTCTTCATCAGTCTCTCGATGATGTCTGATAGAAATCTCATAGATAGTCGTGTTTTATCGTCTGATCTCCTACATAATGGCCGGCAACAAGAATGACTGAATAAAAACAGTTTTTATTATCTTTGCGTCTCCCCCAGATAAACCCACCCTCAGACACATCTGTTCCACATCGACACACAGACCACTGGGCGTCAGATCAGAGATGAGAGGAGGCCATCTTATCTGTGACACTCCAGAACCACTTCAAGCATGTTCGCACTCGCTACACTCCCATGAGGCTCAGATCCAACATCCTGCGTCCTTCCCCTGGCCCCATCTCACCCAACCACGCATCGAACACCCACAGCACACTTATCTTCCTCTGGACAGACTAAATGTCAACCCTTAACACCATGCTGGAATGCGATTAGCTCCATCGTTGCTATTAGCACTAGCTAATTTTGTTCAAGGCTCCCTCCAATGTTTCATTTATCGGTCCTCTCAATTGGCTGGATTTTCTCGCTTGCGTTGGCTGGCGGATGGGAATGGATCCCGTGGCACAAATTTTTGCAGAAAGCATTCACACATGCAGGCACAAGTACAGACAGGTCGTGCACTCTCAGGCAGGCAGCCATTTTAGAGCTGTTTAACGTATATAAGAGCACATTTGGTTGCTGTGTCTAAATTAAACACATGCTGCTTTTAGTTAACTCACTTGATATGGCTTATATTAGATTTAAATTTGTATTTTTATAGGTGAAAAAATTTCCTTGAGAGATTTACTGTACACTTTCCTTCCTTTACAGTGTGCTCCCCCCCGATAGACAATAAAAGTATTGTTATATAAGTATGATTATTAAAAAAATGTGTTGATTTATACATGTGAACTAAATGTATTGTAAGGAATGTAAGTGTACTTCAAAAATTTTATTAATTCTTTATTAATAAAAATAATTTTATTACTTTTTATTAAAAAAAAAGTTTTATATTATCATGAAATTGAAAACAATTTATGCAAATATATGAAAAGAATGTAAATTATGTTATTCTATTATATATAGAATCCATATTAAAGGGTTAATCCACCACAAAAGGAAAACTTTGTCATTAATCACTTACCCCCATGTTGTTCTAAGCCCATGCAAGCTTTGTTCATCTTTAGAAAGAAAACATATTTTGGATGAAAACCGGGAGGCTTGTAACTGTCCCATTGACTGCAAAGTAAATAGCACTGTTAATACCCAGAAAAGTATTAATACATTGTTAGAATACTCCATCTGCCATCAGTGGTTCAACAAGAATACGTTGTTCTGTGTCAGCTGCAACACACAAATACACCGTTTTCAGTCAAATAAAAGTGTAAATAATGAGGCGCAGCTATTATTACAGTTTAAAATAACTGTTCTCTTTCACATGTAATTTATTCCAGTCATGACAAAGCTGGATATTCTACAGCCATTACTTCGGTCTTCAGTGTCATATTGTCAAATGATCGGAAATCATCTATAATACATAAATCATATGTAGATATATGCTGATAATTTCTTATCCGTGTTAAATACATTTGTGCGTACAGTACAGTATGCGTTCTTTTTCCGTATTTTATGTCTTTGGTAAATAGAAAGTTAGATTATTAAATTCTTCCATAACATTACAAAAGACTTCACTGTTGCTTTTAATACATTTTTATTAATCTTGGCTCGTTAAAAGTATTTAAAAAAGTGCGTTACGTGATCACAATTACACATTCCCATTTTCCAGCTTATGTAAAATTGCAAACATGAAATCATGTCTGTCCTGCCAAACGAAGCAGCTGCTGTCTTGACCTTGAACTGACCCCTTGGCTTTTTGTCTCTTCTCAACAGGTGGTCGCCTCCTCTGCCTGGTGTTGTGGCTTAACCTGGTGCCAGTGATGAACGGCTGCCCGGCGAAGTGCGTGTGCTACAGCGAGCCGAGGCCAACCGTGGCCTGTCAACAGCAGGGCCTGTTCTCCATTCCCACCGAGATCCCTGTCCGTAGCCAGCGAATATTCCTCCAGAGCAACAAACTGACAGTGGTGCGATCAACCAGCTTTAGTTCAGTGCATAATCTCACCGTCCTGTGGATGTACTCAAATAACATCAGCCATATCGAGGCGGGGGCCTTCTACGGGCTGGAGAGACTGGAAGAATTAGACATCAGCGACAACAGCAACCTTCGCATCATCAGTCCCACTGCGTTTCGGGGCCTGACCAAGCTGCATACCCTTCACCTGCACAAGTGTGGGCTGTCCGAGCTCCCGGTGGGAGTTTTCCGAGGACTCTTCTCACTTCAGTATCTTTTCCTGCAGGATAATAACCTTCTGGCGCTGCACGACGACACTTTCCTGGACTTGGCCAACCTTACCTACCTATTCTTGCATAACAACAAGATCAAGGTGGTGACCGATCACATGCTGCGTGGTCTTATCAACCTTGACCGCTTGCTCCTGCACCAGAACCGCATTGTGCACGTGCAGCAGCGGGCTTTCAATGACCTGGGCAAGCTGACCACCTTGTTTCTCTTTTTCAACAACCTCACCATGCTGACGGGAGAGGCCATGAACCCGCTGGTGTCCCTCCAGTACCTGAGGCTCAACGGAAATCAGTGGATTTGCGACTGTCGCGCCAGGCCGCTGTGGGACTGGTTCAAACGCTTCAAAGGGTCCAGCTCTGAGTTGGAGTGCCACCTTCCGTCCTCTCTAAACGGGAAGGACCTTAAGCGTCTGAAGAACGATGATTTGGAGGGATGCGTGGATTCTCCATCGCAGGTTCAGACCAGCATCTTCAACACCAAGGCACGCTCCGGAAAGTTCCTCTCGCTCGACGATCCTCTCATTGAAAGCATTCCCAGGTGCTGTCTTTCGGATAACGACAAATCCTCCATTATCTCCAGTAAGTCCCTGCCGGATCCTTCATCTTACAACAGCCGACAGATCACCAACAATCCCCTGAAAGAGAAGGAGAACATCTCCAAGACCAAGTTTCGGGAGGTGGAGCGAACGAAAAACGACACTCGCAATAAGCAGAGTCTCAACGATGGTCCTTTGGGAACCATGTCCAACAATCTCGACCAGAACATGGACAAAATCAACCCAGATCTCCTGGACAATCTGGAACCTTCTACAGCGCCCACCAGAAAGAAAAAAAAGTGCTCCAAAAAGCCCAAATCAGACCAGTATTGTCTAAAGGCTCACGCATCCACCGCTCAAGTATTGGCCATTCTCTTTCTCCCCTTGTTCTGGTTGTCTCTGGCTTTGTCCTAGTTCATACTCTCGTCCATCAGTTTGCTCTTGACAATGACACAAAATACCTGCAGTAGCCTACGTGGACAGGCAAAAGACGATGAAAAGGGGGTTACAACATTGCCCCGCATGGTTGAGAATAAGTTGTAATGCTAAAGACGCATTAAAAGAAATGGATGCCTTTACAGAATACATGAGATCTAATGTATATAAAACTCGGTGCCCAAATGTTTGTTCTATGTACTTTAAATGTGCTGTGTTTAAGCAACACTGCGGAGAGTTCCCTATTCCCACATCACCTCCAAAAAAAGTTGATGAGAAAGTGACTATTGTAGATGAACCACAAAAAAAAAAGAGAAAAAAAATCCTTAAACCATGACTAAACTAAACCAGAGCGCCGAAAGCACCCAGGAATGTTGCCGATGAGAAACCGAAGGGGAGTGACATGATTTTTTTTTCCCTCCGATATATATTTTTTTCTTTTAAAAGTGATACATTTGTTCTATGCTGTTTTTTATGTTTCTAAGTATTTCAGTAAAGACAAATGTTTAACTCTCCCCAAATATGTGCTATGTTCTGTTTGCGTCATGACACACTGCAGGTGGCATCTTGGGAAGGAATGCTGTCTATTTGTTCACTGAAATTGCGATGGAATCATAGATATGCATTTTATTTTGCTGGTGTACAAGCATAAATATATGACAAATAAAATATCTCATTTTTTACAATTGGCTTCTCATGTGACTGAAGTAGTATAGAATATATTGTAGTTAAATTGCAAAATAAAATTTAAAAAATATTTTTTAAGCATATTCAAAGACTAAATGAAACCCGAAGGACCTGAATATCCATTTTGTGTATATTCCATTAGGACTGAAACCTCAAAGGCGCACATTTCTGCTCATTAATGAACTTTAACATAATCACTAATGATTCATCCATGTGTGAAGCTCGGAAATTCACAACTTGAAGCTTGCCAAAACAACCAGACATCTTTCATAACCAAATTAATAAATGTCACACTGACTGAATTTGAGAGTACTTCTCGTAGTACAGGTTTCTTCTACTTGGCTTTCACCATTAAGCACATGAAATAATATTATGACATTTCTGAAGTATTTGTGTGGTGTGAGGAAAAGCTGATTAACAATTAGGATAAAATGCAGCAGGAAAAGCTACATGTTTTCCAGTGACTTAAAATACAATAATGCAGTTCATTAATATTCTATAAATAGCACAAGATTTATGAGAGATCATAATTGGTGACTTATCTGTATTAATATTCAATTTTAATAACATTTGCCTATGATTTTATGTTTATGCAAACTTATATTAATATTTTACAATGATGCATTTAGCACATGCTTTTATCCAAAAGTGACTTACAAAAGAGAAACAAATTCAGAATAAATAAAAAAACTCATCCTAATATGTATTAAAAGAGCATATTAAAACATTAAACCAATGAATAATGAATTATTACTGTTAATACTAGATTCAGAATATTAGATTGCCACGCAATGCATTTAGACTCTGTTTCGAATCCCCTGTAAAAAGGTTAAAAATAGTTCAAATCTGTGTAAAAGGAAGTTGAAATGGCACGGCTGCATGCAGTAAGGCACAAAATGGTGTTGCACTTATTTTTTTATATGACGATAGACCACTTATTTATTTATTTTTTTTATACATAAAGTTGAATTTTTTTTAACTTAATAAAAAAATGACCTTCCCACTTATGTATGTTTTTTAGGATAGGACAATATTTGGCCAAGATACAACTATTTGAAAATCTGGAAAATTAAGTTAAATTCTTAGATTAAGTTCTTAGCAATGCATATTTCTAATAAAAAATTCAGTTTTTAAGTACTTTATGATGTATTGTTGACATCTTTAAGCAGTTTCACAACATATTTCACAACTTATTCATCTAAAATAAAATCCTTGCACTATTTATTCCCAGTTTAGACTGGAAAAGTCATATGAATGAACAACCTCTAATCTGTAGTACACACTCAAGTATGGGTCATAGACTATCACACTGTAGGAATCTGTGTTCTGTCCTCTCCCATAAACAGATGGCGGCCCGTGCTGGGATTGTTTGCGGATGATGACCCATTGCTTTGTCAAATCTGGCTGGTGCTCAAGTCCTCGTCCGCTGCTTTCAACTACTCGTGCGCTGCAGGAGCCTGGCAGAAGAGAGCGAAGCACACTTCAGTAGGGAGAGGTTTAGCCAGCAGTCGTATGTTAAACTAAACACAGTCCTGTCAGCTCAGTTACACCCCGTCTACACTGCTAGTGACACAGTAAAACTCGAACGATCACGCTCTAATCGATGAAGCATTCTGTAACATGCACAATAGGAGTGCAATGATGAACGAGCTTAGTTGGTTATAATGAGAACATTCTTGGATTGCTACGTTTCAGGTGCAATGTAGATGCCGTGTAATTATGAGAATAAACATTTGAGGTTTGAAAAGGTCAACAGTATCCATAACCCAATGTATTTAGGAAGAAAACAGTATAGTACCGGAATTTTGTTCACCGGGAATTGATTGGTTCAAGCAAGGTGGATAAGAGGATGGCCTAATGAAACAATAGGCCAATAAGAGGGTAGATAGCCTACCTAATACACAACTTAGTGGTGTCAGATATACGTATATAGATACATAATGCATTTATGTACGCATTTGCACACAAACACATAATTGCTAATTCAACACAATAAAAAAAATAGTGTAGTATAAAATTAGTATAAAATTTAGTATAAAATTACTATTAATATACTAGTACTATAAGTGCAGTGCTATTTAGCAATTTTTTTCAGATACTGAATTTGCTTTTATTTTTATATATTAATTTTAAGTTTTCAGTATTTTTTTTTCTTTGTTAGTTTTGAAATATTTTATAGTTTTTACAGTTAGTTGCCATTTACATTTCTAATTTTCATATAAAATCCTCTATTGACTAAATAGATAGATATAATATTTGTTTATAAATATTTGGGTTTTTTAATTTAATTTAAATTTAATTTAAATTAAATTTTTTGGAATCTGGAAGCGATACACTAATTTAAAAAAAAAGTAAGCATCTAATAGCAAACTTCTGTTATGTTATAACCGAAACACATGCAACATTCACCTTCACAGTAAACTGAAAAACATATATACTTATTTTTATTTAAAGAAAATCCAGACCAGGGATGTACACGGCAGCGAATTATTGCGATAATGCATTTACCACTACTGAATAAAGGCCGAATGCTAGATAATAATGTTAAAAGAGTCAACGTATTAATGTTAAAGTTAACCGTGTCACATGATATACATTGTGCGTCCACTCAGACAGCATTATCTGAAACTCAATCCTAAAACGTTGATATTTAAGAGACGCTACAGTGCTTTCTCTCAACCCCATGAGACGAACTCCACAGGTTAAAGCAAAAACACACGGTCTTAAGATGTCTTAAAAACGCATCGACTTACGTTGAGCGAGGGCTGTCTGGGGACCAGTCTGAAGCCTCGTTTGATGTGTTTCCTCTATCCTTTTTAAGAGTAAAGGTCACTGGTTTTGCAGTCACCTGTTCAGGCCGACTGACATTCAAAGTTTTTCATAGCTTGTGGCTTTAAATGAAATCCCGGAGTAAAAACCATCCATCCCTTATCAAAAAAAAAAAAAAAAAAAAAAAAAAGGCCCTGCACTGTCTACAGAGAATTCACATCTTCCTGCAAGGTTTCTGGGTCTTCAGAAATTACATCAAAGTCCACATTTAACCTTTATCGGTGCAGGAAAAACGATGGGCTGGAATATCGTGTATGAGGTTTATGACGGCCATCTTCACGTCGCGATAAGGAGGAAAGCGGTAAGTGATGACACCGAGGAGGGGGAAGTGTCGCTGTCATAATGTGCAGTGGTAATTATCAGTCTTACTCTCTCCGGGCGCCGAGCCGAGCTCCTCGACATGCTGAGGAGCCGCTGTATTTACATCATCTGCCCCAGGCATCTGCCGCAGCCTTGCGAGAGTATGAAATTGAGTTTATTTACGCCACCCACTCTTAGTACCGCACAATATCACTCATCACGATTCTCTGCAGGAAAATCACACACGCGGCGGGCCGTCGAGAGCCCAACAATCAGACGTGCTTTATGTGTTTAGATTGAATTGTGGTGTAAATGATGGTCGTTTGATGTCTTTTAATCAACTTGCGGTGTTAACCTGCAGCCTGCTTCTGAACGCTGAACGGAAACGGCTGTGGAGCGCCAAGCGTCATTGTGGTCTCTTTTGGAAGAAGAATTTTGAGATTTTGGTATGCATTAAAGACATATTAGAACAAAATATCTTATTGGTAATTCATTTGCGTTATTTTGAGCTGCTAAGCGGACATGATGATATGCAAATAGGAGGAAAAATATGCTTTCCCCAAGAAACCGTTTTGCATGTACAGCAAAAGTTATAGAAACTTTGTCTTCTCTTGTTTTTCATTCCCCCGAGAAACTTCGCATTCTTTGCAATTTTGCACAAACGTTTCCTGATATTTAGAATTTTATTCAACATTATTGCAGGCAAACATAAAAGCATTGGCATGTAGTTTTTCATCCCACCTAATATTCAGAGTTATGCTATATGAACAACATTTCTAAGGGGAATGCACAACCTTATTGTATGAATGCAAAGTTTCACAAGTTTCATAGTTTGTCATCCCACGTTATAGTTTCAAATTTTCCTTGGGGGGGTGGGGGTCATAAATCTGCTATAGTTTATATGTAAATGGCATAAAAGTCTGACTATGAGAATGATTAAGATTTAAAGATATGAAAGATTATAAGATGTGTGTTGTGACCAAAATAATAATAATAATAATAATAATAATAAATAAAAAATGAAAATTAAACAACGATTAATAGAGAAAAAATTGTGCAGTGTTTTATTCTTTTTTCCTTTTTTAATCAAAATCCCATTTTCTCAAATCAGACTGATTCCTGTCAGAATGACATAGTTCTGCACAGGCCCCTCCCACAATTGTTGATTGACAAGGCCGCCCTGAGTGAGCTGTCATCAAGATGTCTCTGATTAGGTGTTTTGTTGTTGCAATTAATAATGAATATATCATTATTTACTACCGAAATCTGATCCACTGAAGATGCAGAGGATTCCCCGATCTGCCTAAAAGTTTGTGTGAATCATTTGTGATCCAGCTTCATCTACAGAAGACAATGTTTATTTTATAAATCTGTTCAAATCGCCAGAACTTTACAATTTGTTCAGCACTCCACGGAAGAAAGGGGTGGGGTCAGCACAGCTCATTAGCATTTAAAGCAACATGGGCCAGAATGACTTGCTCAAGTCAGAGCTGATTTTTATACTACCACTGAGAAAAGTATGCTATAAATTGATTCGATTCCAGTATTTTTGTAATGGGTAGGTTTAGCTGTGGTCATTTGTTTTAATTACACCTAGTAAAATATGTACGAATTACCAAGAGATTGTTCTAAAAAGCTTTAAATAAACAGCATTTTGATACTAATAGCATTTTGATAGTAATACGTCATTTCATGATGACAGTGTCTATTTATACACCAGTTAGAGGGCGCTTAACTTTAAAACGTAAATATAGGTAGTAATAAGGTGCTTAAACAAATGACCTATAGGGTCGTTTTTTGTTGGAAGACAGGCTTTTCAATTTGGCCTCAGACTTCTGGATCCTGCTGTACAGTTTTACTCACAAATATACGTCTACCTTCTTAAGCCAACGGCGACAAGCTGTGTCTGTATATTTGCTGGCGGGAACCATCCACTGTAGATAATCTGCACAAATTAAGAGAAGATCTTGTGGAAAATCCAGAGTTTATCTCACAGCGAACGAGGGGATTAAACGCGGCAGCTTTGCAAATCCCAGCAGCTAGCCATTGTTTTCGATTAACCTTCACCAATAGAATAGCTTGAAGGAACACTTAAAAGACACTGATCTGCAGCCGAGGTCAAGAGACAGGAAATAAGTGAACAGTTCCCTCCGGATAACACCAGAGAACATCCCTCCTCCTCTGAAAGCGGAGACTGGGATGAAGACATTAGTTTGTAGGGGTTTGCAGAGTTTCAGTATAAAACCACCCATTCAATTTCTCTCTTTCTCTATACAGCCATTTTGAGTTCTCTATTTGTACTTGCCTGGAACAACAATCTCTGCAATCTGTAGGCGTGCTGCACCATTCTGAAGTCATTCTGTTACACTGGGACTGGGTTGTGAGAGTCTGTGGTTTACCCTGTTATCAAAAGAACAGAAAACAGAAAATTAGCCCTAATTATATCACCCACCCGTCTGCAGCACAGACTCATTCCACCACAAACTGGCAATTTGGCAGCGACACAACATCTCAATACAGACAAAGAATGTGACTCCGGGGATTTACATAAATGTTGTTGACATGTCAGTTACACAGACTGGATGATTTGGCACTAACGTGCTCTTTAAACCGATTTTTTAGCAGATTTCGTCTCACTGTTTAATACTTATGTGTTGTTTTAGAGTAAACATTGTTCTTTTACGAAAGCTTCATCTACACAGGAGGCTTCACTTATTAGCAAAATGTGGGAGTAAACAATTAAATGGTTACGTTAAGAACGATATCGCTATTTAGACACAGTTTGGCTCTTGAACCATTCTGACCAGCATAGTCAGATTCATTGAAAAAAAAATTGCTCTGATTTAAAATAGCTCACATGAATCACGCCAAGAAGATTATCAGTAAATCGGTTTATTCCGCGTACAAAGCTATTGTATGACCTCAGAAGACTTGAAGTCGGCTCTTATTTATAAACCCTTAATAGCTTTTCTGAACTACTGTTCTGTTCCTGTAGACCAAGACAGTTGTTATAACAAACTTCACTGAAGGTACCTTTTTTTGGACATAATGCTTTTTTTTTTTAGTATTTTTATATGTTCAGGCTGCAGATCAGCACTGTATTCATTCAGCATGGGAGGCATATGGCCATCTGGCTAAAGGCGGCAAACACATTTCACATGCTTTTAGCCTGCGGCCATAAGAGCGCATGACCATTGAGGGCCATTTGAACTGAAGTTTATCAACTATATGATTGTGCCAAATGGCACAGCGAAGCTGCAAAGATTACAGGAGCCGAGCCAAAAAGAGGAACGTGTGGGTATTGAATGAAAACTGCTTGATGATAATACAGAGAGAGAGAGAAAAGAAAATGGCTCTCATTCACTAATAATTGCAAGTATTCTTCTAAAATTGTTATTTCTTTTAAAAATGTACTTTCTTTCATGATTGGTTGCACTTTTATGCCCAAATTGAGCTGTACTGCACATCATTTTCTCTTAAGATTCTGAAGGTGCCGAAATTACAATGTTTATTCCGCAAGAATGCATTAAAATAAAATGAATTAAAAGTTGTAGTGATCAAAGGGTACGGAAATGTATTATGTTTTCCAAAAGAATTATTAAGCAGTACAACGGTTTTCAACACCGATGATAATAACAACATGTTTCTTGAGCATCAAATCAGCATTTCAGAATCATTTCTGAAGGATTGTACAGAAAATTCAGCTTTGCTGAAAACTAAAATGAAAACTAAAACTTTTTTGTTACTTGAAAATTAAATATGATATAGGAAATACACTTTTTTTACCGTCACGATTTTTACCGAGGGGGACTCTCAACACGTCCTGTTCGGTAACCTCGGTGTATTCATACTATAATTGTTTTTATCTTTTATAATCTTTTGAAATCCCCAACAGAACAAAGCATCATGCATTTCTTTGGAACTCCATCGATCTCTCTCAGAAAGTTAATGTACGAGTTTTGCATGCATGATTGATCTCATCCAACATATTTTATAAAACATAGACTGTATTTTCCACAGAACACATTGTGTCTCCTCCATCTTCAGTTTAATTGACTTTTTAAAGATGCGGTTCGGGTTCTCTGTGGAGCCTCTGGTCACTGCGAACTTAAGCATGTCTTTCATTTCTACTTTACAAAAAAAAAACCCAAAAAACAGCATATAACTTTGGAAAACATGAGGGAGAGTGAATAATAAAAGAATAGCGATTGTTCCTGCGGCTTGTGTTTAATGAAGATTAAAGTTCACCCGTTGATTTGATATCATGCAGCGCAACATGTTCATCGTTAAGTTTCTTGAGAGAACTTCTTTAAATTTGGAAGCTCCTAAAAGAGGCTGATTCGATTTTCCGTGATCTTGCACGCAGCAAGGTGCAAACACAAGATGCGGAAGTGATGCGTCTACAAAGCAAACAGGAATGACTCAATTCTTGAGGTTCACGGCCCTCTGAAGCCGTACGCCCGTGTGTGGAGGATGAATCTGTTCCTCCTCTCATTGCTTTTGATCCAAAAATAAAATCAAAAACGGCACAACTCCTACAGAACTACATTCCAGCCAAACGGTTCATATAGCCGTGCACCAGCATGAGTGTGTAGGCCAGCTGAGAGAGATGTGCATTTGAACTCCAGTGTTTCAAAAAAGCCAGAACGCCCACTCGCAAACTGGAGAGGTTTATCTTTCTCTTTTTAGATGTAAAATGCACATTCACAGTCATTTACTGTCCATGCATATAAAAATAATATTAAAAAGCATAGCTGAACACACAGGTAACTCTGACGTCTATAAAATCTCTTCGGATGAATCTCGCATAATGCCCAGGTCACATTTGAAAGCAAAATCAAAATCTCAACAAAATCAACAATATAATATAATATAATATAATATAATATAATATAATAAAATGCTTTTTCTAAGAACATATCTATAGATTATATCTAAATTCAAAAACATCTATTATTATTATTATTATTATTATTATTATTATTATTATTAAATCACACAATTTTATCAATATTATTTTTTTCCACATTTTTACAATTATTCTTAAATTATGCATTAAAATACTAATAAAATGTGTCATTATTATATGACACAATACAAAACTAAATTAATGTTCGAATTTTATTCTGTCATTTGTATGCCGTTTTATTAATTTGATTTAATACATAAAAATCTTTTTTTAATAAATTTGATTATTAATGTTACATTTTATCGAAGCATTAATTAAATGAATAAATGTAGATTATCTTAATAGCAATATTATCCTAATAATGCAAATAATAATATTAATAGCATGTAATCAGGACTTTTTAGTTGTTGTTTTTCATGTTCCACGTGCTCTGTGTGCCCTACTTTTTGTTTCTCTTAATTGTATCATTGTCTTCAGGTGTGTCTCATTCATTTAGTAATTTGCTTTGTGTATTTAAGTCCAGTTTGTTTCCGTTCAGTTGGTCTGATCGTGGTCGTTCATATGTGTGCTTTTGTTTCTGCCAGTCTGTACTAGAATTATTTGTTTTGTGTGTAGAAGATTAAAACTGTTTATGGTATATCCTCGTCCAGCGCTCTTTCTCTCGAACCACACCGTGACAGAACGATCTGACAAACTGAACGGAGACAAACTGGGCTTAAATACACAAAGTAAATGAATGAGACACACCTGAAGACAATGATACAATTAAGAGAAATAAATTTTTTTAGGTACATAAAAAAAGCAATAATAAAGCAATGCAAAGAAATTTGAATGGTTCTAAAAATAGGCCTTCTTAAGAAAAACATCAATTATTTAGATTTTGCTGTGAAAAATTACTCTGGCAACATGCTTGACAGGTTTTGTGAGATTCACCCTTAGCTCCTATAAGTCAGACTCATCTGTATCCCTCCTTCCGCTTCCACTCAAACCCTCCTGTGAGTCTCAGAGGACAGACAGATGAGTTGCTGCTGGTCGGGGGTGATTATTTTGGGGCTTAAAGTAGCTGAGCAGGCAGTACAGGAGCTCACGAGTGTCAGAAAGCGCCTCGTCCTGACGCCCATCGCAGCCGCTGCTGGGGTGACATGAACCTAACAGATGGTTCATCAATGTCACCTCGTAACTCTGGAGCGGAGCTTGAGGAAGCAGGCGACGGCAGACACCTAGAGCGCTGGAGGGATGAACGCCCAGGGATCACGATGCCACCAAATGCCATTAACCTTCACTGAGCGTACGGACAAAAAAAAAAAAAAAAAGCAGGGGAATCCATCTGTCAACTCAATAAGCAGCAGCTATTTAGTCTGCAAACTACAGAAAAGGCAACATTCATCCACTGGACGAATTTAAAACCGATACAGATAACATGATTGTGCAAAATTCACATTCACAACGTTAAAGTGTGTTGCTGTATGCTTGCTAAGGTTTGCTCCTATGCAGCAGCTAAGGTCTTCTGAGTATTATAGCTTGTTGCTATGCAGTTTCTTAGGCTGCGTTTACACTACCTGTATCCCGGATGTTGTCCACGTACACATTGAAAAGACAAGTGTAAAGGTGTTTGTGATCGGAATGTTACCCGATCTGTGTGTCCTGAGGCAGAGGTAGTCAGTGTAGTGTAAACGTATCCTCATCACGTCGCACAAAAACCCATTTCCTCCTCTTCTATCTTTGAAGGCTGTAATCAGTTTCATTCAGTTTTTTTACCCGAAAGTTGAACGGCCATTCCTTTTCTGTAAATGATGCTCAATTTTCCCATCATATCAGGAAACAATTTCAGATCCATATGGGTCTTTATGCACTTCAGATTGAGATATAATGAGATATATATATATATATATATATATTTGTATACTATGATACATACAAATAAGCCTAACTTCAAATAAGTTTAGTTTTCGTTTGTAAACCGCTGCAGTTGCTAAGGCGCTCCGAATATTTTTAGCTTGTTGCTACAGTATTGTTACTAAGGTTTTCTTAGTATTTCAGCACGGTGTTACTGTATGTGGTTGTTAAGGTGCTTCAGGTGTTTCTAGCTTGTTGCTATGCAGTTACTAAGCAGTTCTGACCGCTTTTATTTCGCAGTTTGATTAACTGAGACCGTTGCTCTGTCCTTGATCCAATTGCTTCGATTGTTCTTTATTTGTAAGTCGTTTTGGATAAAAGCATATGCTTTACGATTAAATATAAATGCAACGTAAATGGTTTTTAAGGGTTTCTGAGTGTTTGCCGTTTCACTGGAAACAGTGTTATGATTGTTTTTAACCTGTTGCTATAAGGTTACTAAGGTTTTGTGATTGTATTAAACTTGTTGCTATGCGCTTACTAGGTTACTAATTGTTTTTTTAATTCTCAGCCAACGATTTTCATATGTTTATAGTCAAACCGTATTACTGATTAATTAACAACAAGCCAAATTAGTTAAGCCGTTCCTTTATGCAATACAAATAATTCTACAGTACAGCTACGGCCAAAAATTATAGCTGCGTATAATAACACGGTTACATCTTTATGATATCATATCATTTGAAGCACACTATGCTAGCGGCTAAACCACGCTAGAATACTGCATGCAGACACGCTATATGAAATAAAAGCATGTTTTCTCCTCAGAGACGGAGGTGAGGACAGCGAGCCAGGCCTGAAAATTGGCTGGAATTGATCACCTGGCTCCGCTAGCGCTGTCATATATTTCTATTAATCCCAATTTGCTGTCTTCTGTCAAGGCAGACAAATGTTCCATTTATCTCAGTTCTGTTTCTGCACTTCAGAAGCACATGGTGAGCGAGTTATAAAGTCAGGTTAAGACGGATTCCTTGCATGCAGTAAGCGACATAAGAATTTAATGTACATTAATTGCTCATTATTTCAGTGCTGCCAGACAGTGCTTTGAAGGATTAACTTTTATCCAAGATGAAGTACGGTTATATTTTTTTAATACATAAACTAAGCATAACCCATTTCTCAGTTTATATTGCATTCGTGCTATAATGACTGTATATCTAACTGCACATTATTCAAAGTACTGCATGGCTACTGACTAAATAAGCTAATAAATGAACATAAAACACTGATTTGTGAAGAAAGTGAGCAATATTATTCAATTTATACATAAATATTTAACCGGAATCAAGTATTTAAGTGAGCCGTGTAATAATCCCGATTACACTGATACGAATGCAACATTCAGATCCGTTTAGCCTCGCTGTGTGTTTAGCACACAATTATTTCACGAAGCTTTTTAGCCTTTAAACTATGCATCACATAATAAACAGTTTAAAAGGACAAGTAGGCATATAATATAAAGCATATCTGCTTATGTCTACTGCTTGAAAATGAAGGTTGTTAGGATTTTAGGTTTGTGGGTTAGGCCGGGCTGGTATCCAACAGGATTGAGGGATTTCTCTTAAATAGATTGTGCTTTACTAAAGGGTACAAGTAATGAGCTGGCTTAGCATGATTAAATAAGATAAAGCTCCCGTTTTGGGGCATGGACTGGTGGGACGTGTCCTTACCGTGCCCCTTCAAAAATAACGCCGAAACACAACATGTACAACCTTAAACACAAACTGAAAATAATGTCTGTGTGGCAGGTGTGTTTCATTTTCAAGTGTTCTGACCCACGCTCGCGCTGACGGGTCACAACAACAGGACAGAAACAAAAGAGAAGAAACTAGCCTCAAAATAGCTTTGTTGGTACAGAGCTACGTAAAACTCTGTCAAAGTAAACCATATCAAGTGCTATATACCGGAGATTGGGTTAAAAGGTGAGAGATGAGAAAATCTAGAGAATATGGGTAATAAGGTCTCTGTTACCAATTTGAAAAATGCCAATTTAGCAAACTAGTAACAAAGGAACGTTCACTGAAAGCTTATTGTATTACTGTCTTATAAAATGGTTTCTCCAGTCATTGGTTCTGATTGGTCAGCAGCCGTGTTTTATTTATGATAAAGCACAGATATAACTTCAACCAACAGTATCACTGCAAAACACCCTTACCAACATTAACTTTTTATATATATATATATATATATATATATATATATATATATATATATATATATATATATATATATAGTTTTGTGTACATGTGGCAACTGTAATAATAATATTAATTTTAGACTGTATCTAAAATTATTTAGACAAATAAATAAAATAAAAACAAATGTCTTTGATATTTAAGGATTTTAATTTATATTTTTGTTGCATTGATACATGAAAAAGTGTGCACACTAGTCCATCATTTTTGATTTCAGGCTACAGAAGCTCATTTATTAATTATCCCTTAAAACACAGACAAGAGTTAGGTATACAGCCAACAACATATATATATATATATATATATATATATATATATATATATATATATATATAACATTGATATATAATAAGGTTAGATTTATTAACAATACTTAACGGAACATGCAACCATTTTTAAAATAAGCTGATTTTCCATCTCACCTACAGTTAAACTGTTGAGTTTAATCATTTTCTAACCCATTCAGCCGACCTGTGGGTCTTAGCATAGATCGGTGAATCTGATTAGACACTTAGCATAATGATATTATGTGCAATATCAGCGCGTAGTCATGCTGGGGACTATTTTCAGGCGCTGCGTAATAACATTGCACCTGCTGCATCCATGTTACGGCAGCAAAGTTCCTTGATTATCACACTGGAATGAAAGCGTAGTTCCTAGCCATATCAGCTTTGCAAATCACAACTTTTGATTTTCTGTCGGCCTTAGTACACGATGTATTTACAGAAGAGTCAAGTTTGAGGGAGATGCTAATGGTATAATCAGATTCAATAAGCTATGCTAAGCTAAAAGTGCTACTGCCAGACAAGGAGATCTGTTTTTTTTAAAAAAGTGTTCCTTTAAAGTTATTAAAACTGTAACAAATATGACTAATTAAAACAAGTGCATGCATTGCTCATTGACGCTAATTAAAATAACCTTAATATCTGCCATAAACAGCTCTCAGATATTCAGTAGTAGAACTAGGATACGCTCACAGATTGCTGGTATTACTTCAGCAAAGATGGCAGCATGCAGGCTTTGCAATTCCACCAGCTGAGCAGCTGCTGAAATGAATGGCAATGCTAACGGACAGCTTTCTGCAGGTATATCAGAATTCCTCAACTCAGTCCTCCAGCTGTACTGCCATCTGAAAGTCCAATTGACTTTTAAAACCTTGCCATTATAGAAACACAGCTGCCAGTAATTGGTAGTAATCATTAGAGAGCTGTGTGTATATGGCAACTATAGCGTTCGTTTCTCCATTATCCACGGGCCGACAACAAAAACGATTAAGTTACAGTAACAACCAAGTTACAGTAACAACTTCACTTACTAATTTTAAGGGGACCCTGGAGAAATCTGGTCAGATCCGGCCTGGGGTCAGATGTCTTACATAAAGGTAGACGAGCTGGATCACTCCTGGATTATTGTCCATTTGGGACTGAAACATTTATGTCAGCAACCTGTATATTTAAACAGCATCAGCTTGTTAGTATTCATATGCGGTTTTTGCATTGTTTAATTAGATACTGAAAAGTTCAACATCAGTGTACTGACAGTATCTAACATAAACATATTTATGCATGTACATACAACATGCAAACATACTTTAATTTCTTACACTGATGGGAATTGAATTCATTAAGAATAAGAGTGCAAATGACTAATTAGACCACTTTGGATTAGTGTTGTTGTGCATCAAACTATTAAAAAGTGTTTTCTATAAAATAAAATGAAATGAAATTTTAAATGTATCAATAAATAAACGTACATTAGAAATGTTTGACAACTAACTTAATAAATGTTAAGTACTTTGTGTAAATTAAAATAAAAAAATACACATAAACAGAAATATAACAAAATAATCAAGCAATAAATCTGACAAAACCACTTAAAGCTTAACATACTAATGAACATATAATAGCAAAAAAGTGAATTCTAAATATTCATAAATGCAATAACAGCAGTATATAAAGAACAAAATATTTATCTTCTCTTAGAAGCGTCTCTCAACTGTTTCTGAACATTTTTCACAATTTCAGAGATGCATGATTTAAATGATTTGTAGATTTCTAAAGCCGCATGTGAAAAAGTCCTCCGATTTGCAATGCTGCCAATACATTGATATGATACATCACACATGCACACTCGAATATGAATGCGATCCCCTAAAACCAGCACTATGATTATATTAATGCAGACTGGTGTATCTATGTATAAATATGGAGTTTAAACCAGTGAAGTCCGCAAGCAATAAACGATCATTTCCACATATTATGCCTTCTATTTTTTAAACAGAATTATTTTCATAGTTAATATAATCCATAGTTCAAACTCAGGCAGAACAAGTGAGCTCTCATGAAAAAGAACGGTTTGGATTAGTGGTGTCCAATTATATTTAACTTTTAACATCTCATCACTGAGCAACACATCATTCATGGTGCATTTGTACACACCGAATAGAAACACTGCCTCGGTGGCTCTTGTACAGAGACAAAATTCCATTAAAATGCTAATTTAAATGCTGTCTGTTGTAATATTTAGGTTCATATTCGTCATACAGTGTGTGAACTAGAAGGTTAGCGAGCACACGCCGGCTCATGCCAATGAATGTGGCTCGGCATCAATTATTTAGAAGTACACAAAACTCCTGAAATGCCAGTTGGATTTCCTTTAAAGCAACTCATTATGTTCGGCACGCGTGAGGTCAATATGCTGCCCTGCTTGTTGATCCTATTACTGATATGCATTTATAAAATGGATGGTGTTATTAGGTAAACCGCTTTCAAAGCCACTGTAAATTATGCACACCTGCGGCCACACATCAGCTGAATACTATATAAATATGGCAACCGCAAACAGCTACCGAACTGCTTGTCTCAATAAATGTTCATTCGATTTAATTTGCTTTTTATAGTGCTTAATGCCATCTCAATAAAAGAATTGCTCTACCGTGATTTTACTCTTGCGAAAGGCACCCAGGCTTTGTATTGTGCCAAACAGCACCTCTTTACCCTGGTAAAACCACGGCGTTTAATGGCTTTTCGCTTTTATTTATGCACGCAAATTATTATTTAATATTATTATTTAATCGCCATCTGCATTCAAAAGCAATCAGAAATGTCGCAAATACACTGAGCGAGTTTGTTCAGTGCTGTAAGGAGGGGGGAATAGCAATTATTGTTATCAAACGTTACTGACATCAAGCAGAAAGACAATAGATAAACAATGTTATCGGTTATGCAATTTTCTTACCATTAATCGCCTCCCCTGGTCTTAGTTGTTTGTTAACATGAAGGTGGGACAGAGAGAGCAAAGCCTGGAGTGGAAGATTCAAATGATATAAAGCACAATATTCTTCTGATACATATTTATTTAAAAGTAAGCTATATAAAAAAAATTCGAGTGTTCAGAAAATTCGACTCTTCAGATCGTTGCTGAATGGACTGATGTTTCTCTGTGTGAAGAAAACACTGCAGCCGCGTGTATTTCTGTAAATATGATGAATCATTCATAGTAACGGCTTAAATATTTGAAATGCAAACAGCTGCACTTGAGCCATTATGTTTGGTGTTCGGCTGGCTGGAAACGTGTGCAGATATATACCACCGTTCAAAAGGTTTTAGGTCAGTAAAGCCTTGCTTGCACCTGGAATAAACGTGAAACTGACACACATTCCTGTTTACGCACTGTGTTTTACTCCATATTTTCCCTAAAAAGTTCTTACAGATCCCTTATGAACGGTGGTGCATTAACATACGAGCATGCGATTTCATATTGTTCATGTAAGACAAGCTATTTGCCCATTTAAAAACAGCGTTAGAGGTTTATTGTAATACTTCACCTTTAGTATAAGCCATAATAATGGCCTGGCAAACAATACGTAAAAAAATCAGCTTAGAGCTTCTAGTTAGCTCACGGTGAATATCTGGGGATAGACTTCAAACAGAGTTAATTAATCTTTTATGTTATCATGAAAATATTGGAGCCATTTTTGACTATTTTGAAAGGTATTACCCGTTCATTCAGATTGAGTTACGATTGAGCCACGCGCTGAGCAAAGCCAGTTCTGATTCAGCACAACAGGGCAACCCACCGAGTTTAACCCAGAATGTGTTTAGGAGAGGGAGGCGATCCTCTACATCAGTAATGACCTAGTCACAGAAAGAAAAAAACCCCAAAAACATGCATTATGTGAAAATACGTTCTATAATGTGCAGGATCTTCGAATCACACCAATTCCATTCCACGCCGTGTACAATAGCCATCATGAATAAAAGATGCACAAAGATTGAAGTAATCAGATTCCACGCACCGGCGTGTCTTTTGTGGGGTGGCTTGTCGGAGTCTTTCTGCGTGAGGTGAATCCTCAGAGCGTAGTTTAACACTCGTTTTGTCAAGATAATGAGGCCATTTTACATCCAACACCCACATTATCTGCTGTCATTAAGCTAATAAAGTCCACACCGTAGACTGTATTTTGGACTGTGGTATTAAGATTGATATTCCCGGAAATGTGACGATTAAACAATATGTCACAGAACGTCTCGGTTACGTATGTAACCCTCGTTCCCTGAAGAAGGGAACGGAGACGTCACGTCGGATGACCGACGAATTGGGATCTCGCTTCGAGAGACCAATCTACTTCGAGTGTATCTAAACAAGCCAATTGAAGTTTGGCATGCGCTAATCGCATCCAGCTGCCGCTGATCACAGCGCGTGTATAAATAAGCAGCGGGTGCAGCGCATATTCAGGTTTTCGCTGAGGAGCCGAGCTAGTGACCCGGCCCCTTCAGCAGAGGTGCAGCACCGTGGCGACGGGCGTGACGTCTCCGTTCCCTTCTTCAGGGAACGAGGGTTACATACGTAACCGAGACGTTCCCTTTCAGTCGGTCACTCCGAGTCACGTCGGATGACCGACGAATTGGGATCCCTACCAAAACGCCATGGACGCTGCCTCTTCCAGTGTCCTGTGGGAGCCCACAAGCCCCCTCAGTCTATCGGCGTAGGCCGGGGCTCAACCACAAGAAGCCAGCTACTTTTGTAACACTACCCATTCGTAAGACTGGAACACTGGGAAACGTCCCACGTTCTAGTGAACAGGACGTGCGGAAGTCCAGCCTTCCCGTAGGAGGTCTCGGAACGAATACGCATATGGACAGTATTTCAGTTTGCATATGGAAAATTGGAGGTGATTGAACCCTCTTAGACGGGCAGAAGGTCTGCCGGGGAAACACGGGCTCTAAGGCTATGCCGTGGAAATACACACATAAAGTCCTCTTGGGGTATTTTACATGGCTCCCAGCCCTCACCGGTTCTCACGGATTCATCGAGAGGGCCTGGCGCGGATGCTCCGCAACATCTGGCTGCCGAGGGGAATGGAGGAGCTCGACAGGGTCTACTGTATGGACGCTCTGGAGCGGTTAACAAGCCGACCAAACCGGGCCTCTCAGTGCTTCTACCAGTTTGAGGTGAGAACACAGGAGGATACCGGTTCCACACGTAGGCTATAGAATCTAGCAATCGTGTTGGGGTCGCCCAGCCCGCAGCTCTACAATCTGTCAGCGAGGTGCCACGAGCCACCGCCCAGGACGATGCAACACTTGCTGAGTGTGCCCGCAACCTGAAGGGGGGGCAGGGCATACCCTGTGCTTGGTACGCTAGGGTAATGGCGTCCACTATCCAGTGAGCCATCCTCTGCTTGGAGGCGGCACTCCCCTTCTGCCGGCCTCTGTGACAAACGAGAGCTGGACTGAGGTCCTGAAGCTTTGTGTCCGGTCAACGTAGCATCGGAGTGCTCGGGACGGGACAAGCAACGTCAGGGCTGGGTCTGCCTCCTCCAGGGCAGCGCTTGAAGGTTCACCACCTGGTCTCTGAAGGGGGTAGTGGGAACCTTGGGCACGTAGCCGGGCCGTGGCCTCAGTGGTACCTGGGAATCCGCGAGCCCAAACTGTAGGCACGAATCGTCGACCGAAAAAGCCTGCAGGTCCCCTACCCTCTTGATGGAGGCCAATGCGAGCAGGAGCAATGTCTTCATAGATAAAAGAACTTTAGCACAACTGCTGGCAAGGGTTCAACGGAGCCTACTGCAGTGCTGTCAGCACTACAGACAGGTCCCAAGAGGGTACTGTTGGGAGCCGTGGAGGATTCAACCTCCTGGCTTCCCTCAGGAACCTGATAATCCGACCATGCTTACCCACAGACCTCCCATCTATGGGGTCATGATTTGCAGCGATTGTAGCCACGTAGACTTTAAGGGTGGAGGGAGACAGCCTTCGCTCCAACCCTTGCTGCAAGAAGATAAGCACGACTGATAGGGCAATTCGGGGTCTTCACCTGAGAAGAACACCACTCGATTTAACAGGCTCTACTTCAAGGCATAGGCCTGTCTCGTGGACGGCACTCTAGCCGAAGAAATGGTGTCGACTACCTCTTGAGGTAGGTCACCTAGAGCCTCCGCATCCCATCCAGGGACCAGACATGGAGTTTCCAGAGGTCTGGACGCGGGTGCCAAGGGGTGCCCCATCTCTGAGTCAGAAGATCCTTCCTCAGAGGGATCGGCCAAGGAGGGCTGTCGCGAGGAGCACAAGTTCTGGGAACCAAGTCTTCACCAGTAGGGTGCTACTAGCAAGACCTGCTCCTAGTCCTCCTGACCTTGCACAGTGTCTGTGCAAGAAGGCTCACTGGGGAAATACATACTTGCAAGGGCCCCGCAGCCAGCTGTGTGCCAGTGGGCAATGGGAAGTCTCTGGAGAGGCAAACAGGTCTACCTGAGTGGCTCGGAAACGTTCCCAATCAGCTGAACCGCCGGGGATGGAGTCTCCATTCTCCGGGTAGTGCAGCTTCGCGACAGCCTCGTCGGCTGCCTGGTTGCACACTCCTGGAATGTGAATGGCGAGAAGCGACCTCAGAACTTCCGACTCCATAGGAGGAGGAGGTGGTGGGCTAGTTGCGACATACGACGGGAGCGTAGACCACCTTGTTGGTTGATGTACGCAACGGTCAGTATGTTGTCTGTGCAGACTAGTACATGCTGGCCTCGAAGGCAGTTCTCGAGACTGCCTAGGGCGAGATGTGCTGCCAGCAACTTTAGGCAGTTGATGTGCCATTGCAGTTGAGGGCCCGTCCAAACCCCTGACACTGCATGCCCGTTGTACGTGGCCCCTCAGCCGGTGGTGGAGGCATCCGTGAAACCACAGCATACCTGGAGACCTTCTCCAGGGGCACTCCGGCCCGAAGGAACGAGAGGTCTGACCACGGGGTGAAGGTTTGGCGGCAGGCCGGTGTTATTTGAACCCGGTGAGTGCCACTTTGCCACGCCCACCTCGGGACTCGATCGTGTAGCCAATGTTGAAACGGTCTCATATGGATTAGTCCCAGCGGCATCACTGTGGCCGCGGCTGCCATATGCCCCAGGAGCCTCTGAAAATATTTCAGTGGGACCGCCATCCTGCTCTTGAACATATTGAAGCAGTTCAACACCGAATTGGCACGCTCCTCTGTGAGGTGTGCCATCTGATCGATCGAATCCAGCTCCATCCCAAGAAAAGAGATCCTCTGCGTTGGACAGAGTTTGCTCTTCTCCTGGTTGACCTGAAACCCCAACTGGCTGAGGTGCTGTAGCACCAGATCCCTGTGTTCGCACAACTGAGCCCGGGACTGAGCCAGTCATCCAGTTGGTTGAGAATGCGAACGCCTTACTCTCTCAGTGGAGCAAGGGCTGCTTCCGCGACTTGCATGAAGACGCCGTGGCGACAGGGAGAGCCCGAAGGGTAGGACTTGTACTGATATGCTCGACCTTCGAACGCCAACCTCAGGAATGGCCTGTGGCATGGAAGAATCGACACATGAAAGTACGTGTCCTTCAGGTCGATCGCTGCAACCAATCCTGGGGACGGACGCACTGAATAGGCGTTTCTGTGTCAACATCCTGAACGGGAGTGCTCGATTCAGGACTCACAGATCCAAGATTGGTCATAACCCACCGCCTTTCTTGGGCACTATGAAGTATGGGCTGTAAGCCCCGACCTCATATCGGCTGGAGGAAGCGGCTTTATCGTGCCTTCACTAGAAGGACAGCAATCTCCACCCACAAGACAGGGACAGGAACACGCATTGTTCACTGACATATAGCGGATCCCACTGAACTTGGGGGGACGCCGGATGAACTGAATCATATAGCCGAAGTCGGAAGGGTTCGTGAGGAGCCACCGGGATAGCCTGGGAAGATTCAACCAGGCATCCAGAGACCGAACTAGCGGCTCGAGCGGAACCACCGACGTGCAGGCGATGGGGCAGCGAGGGGGAGTGCAGGGACCCGGCTCGGGCGTCTCGTGGCCGGTCCGAAGCGGGGTCTGAGTGTGTGCAACTCTTACCTGCATCCCCGCAGAAGTGAGGCGGGTAGGCTGTTGGTTCGTCCTCCCAGTCTTCCCACTGCTGCATATTAGCCCAAGGAGAGCGTGAGTGGCGCGGAACTGGCCCGCTCAACTCCTCGCTCTCCTGGGGACCCAGAGACAGAGGAAACCGCCCTTGTCGAGGTTTTAGGTAGCGGCAACATTCTCTGCCCGGCAGAGCAGCTCCCTCCATCCCCGGATCTGAGGGCCTCTTGCACCTGCGCTTCCTCCAGGTTTGGCAGGAGCCTGGACAGGCTGGGTGGCTGCCCTGCTGCCAGCTCCACGGTGCTGCCTAGATGGGGCTGCTGCGTTGACTGCACGGAGCGGTGGCGGCAGCAGGGGCACCCTCGGCGACGAGCTGGCTGAGGTGGGCCGTCGGCGGCTGGGTGAAGGCAGCAGCTGCACGCCGAGGCAGGATGTTTCTTACCTCAGTCTGCTTCTGGGCAGCGGAGAACTGCTGGGCAAAGTTCTCCACTCGCGTCGCCGAAGTGGCCGGTCTGGGACATGGGGGCATTCAAGGAACGTGTCTTGTCTACCTCGCGCATGTCGACCAGACACAGCCACAGATGGCGTTTCTGGACCACCGTAGTGGCCATCGCACAACCCAGAGACCGCGTTGTGACCTTCGTCGCCGCTCGTGGCGCGAGGTCCATCACGATACAGAGTTCTTTCAGAACTTCCAGGTCATGACCACCCCTGTGCAGATCCTTCAGTGCCTTGGCCTGATGAACCTGCAACAACGCCAAAGCGTGTACTGCAGGCGCAGCTTGTCCACAGGCCGCACAAGGCACTGCTGTTCAGAGCCGACCAGTACCTGCAGGCCCGGGGGGAGCACAGGATCACCGCACTAAGCGGAAACGGCATTGGGACACAGCTGCATCCCAACTGACCGCTCCACTGGGGGCGATCACCGAACTCCCTGGCTGTGCCACTGTCAAGGGTGGTGAAGGAGGAGGAGCCACTGGGGCAGTTTCTGGCAGTGAAAGGTGCTTTCCACATCCCAGTAAGCTCCTCATGCACTTCCGGGAAGAAAGGTACCAGGGTGGGGCCCTGAGAACCAGCGCAAGCCACCCTTAAATACCAATCGTCCAGCCTCGAGGGCCCGGGAAGCAGTGGAGGTTTCCACTTGATCCCGATCACCTCGACGGCCTGGGCAAGCATAGCCACCATTTCTAGATCTGTATCCAGTACATTCAACGCCTGGTAGGCGCGGAGAGCAACCGGATCTTCACTTCCAGAAATGTCTGGCTCACCTTCCGATGCAGCGATTGACTTCTGATCATCAGGGGGAGCCCAAGAGGGTACAGCTGATACCCCACGTGAGGGTCCAGACTGCCCCTTTGCAGCTCCACTGGTTGCAGAGTTTAAGCTTTGTGTCAAAACGAAATGGAGCCCACCTGTCTGCAGCCAGAATGAGAACCAAGTCGAGCAAACACAAGCTCCGCCTCCTTTTTCAAGGCGACAGAGCCCGCCCATCACTCCGAGATGACCATCTCCCGCGAGGAAATGATTCATCCACAACCGCCACCTCAGCGTGCTAAGCCCAGGCACACGAGGCAACGATTGTGACCATCACCTAACACCAGGTAACAACCGCATCCAGAAACACACGGGTGTCACGTAGTCTGAAGCAAGACCCACGCTGTCTTCCAAGACGCGTCGAGTTTGCCAGACGTAACGTCGTCTTTAAAAAGACGCACCCGCGAATGCTCTTTTAGTGCTGCGGCAACAGGGGATAGCCGTTTTGCACACAAACAGGGGGGTAGTGCAGCCTGATTGTGGCAATCCACTCGACGCAGGAAAACGACCTCCGCTGAAACGCCGTACTCCAACACTCGTAGATCGTCTTTGGAGCGGAACAGTCACGCTCGGCCCGGCGAAAAGCTGAATATGCGCTGCACCCGCTGCTTATTTATACACGCGCTGTGATCAGCGGCAGCTGGATGCGATTAGCGCATGCCAAACTTCAATTGGCTTGTTTAGATACACTCGAAGTAGATTGGTCTCTCGAAGCGAGATCCCAATTCGTCGGTCATCCGACGTGACTCGGAGTGACCGACTGAAAGGGAACCATGTCTGTTCGATCCTTTGGGGCAAATTCACTAAAACAACAATTTCAATTATGTCATTGTCATACGGCTCAAGTGCATGTAAATCATTTTATAGATTTTGTTTTATGAAGCCAAAAAAATGTTCGATTTGATGAATCCATGAATCTAAAACATGGTCATGCAGGAAAAAGGCATAAATATGTGCTTTATGGACTAATAAATGAATGAATGAATTAATTAATTCATCCATCCATCCATTTTATGTTTTTGCAAAATTAACAACCACAAGAATATTATATATATATATATATATATATATATAAAATATGATTTTTTTATTAACAAAAAACAGTAATGGTTTATGAAATTCTTTGGGTATTTTTACAAAAGTAATCTATCCCAAAAGATCAAAACAACTTGTCGTTATTCACTCGATTTTTATTGCGTTATTCATTTTATTGATTTTTATTAGTCTATAACTATTTTTATAATTCCGCTGTGTAGTGTTAAAAATAATAATTATTTATATTTATTTATTTATATATATATATATATATTTTTATATATAAATAAATAAATATATATAAATAATTATTATTTTTAACACTACACAGTTTTATATATATATATATATATATATATATATATATATATATATATATATATATATATATATATATATATATATATACGTAAATATGTACCAATGTTAATAGTTTTTCACTTCACCTCGTGCAAATAAAAAACGCTCAGATCTTTGTGAATGCTTCCCAAGTTTAAAGAGTTGCCGATTAAAATTGTTGAAAGGTAGCGCTCAATTTAAATCTAAACATATTTCACTCAAATCTGCATGCATGTGCGTGTGTGTGGATTCACCTGGGCCAGATGAGTCTGACAGCAGGGAAAAGATGAAACCAAGAGCCAAAGACGAGCGTTTCATTCCCATATACTCCAAGAAGTCACGCTTCACTCCGAGAAAACTGGATTGTCTGAACGGAAAACAAAGTTTCTGTAAACTGAGGGACGGTAGAGATATTTAACTTCAGCGTATTCAGCAGGATATTCAATGGCATAAAAATGCATGACTGTGTAACTGATCATTTAATTAAAAAAGCAATACACTAGAAGGTAAAATTACTATATCCTCTCTATGTTCATCAGTATTAATAACAATATCAGACAATTTTAACACAGATTTGTCCCTGCATTAATCTAGCCCAGCAAAGGGCAACCGGATCGTAAACTCAAATTGACAAGATGCTAATAGAATAATGAATTTATAAGGTCATTCAGCTCCACGGATGGCCATTAATAAACAACCATAACAACTATGCATTCATCAGTCGTTTCAAGGACTTTTAAAAAAATATGAAAACCGTGTGATGTGTGGTGATGCGCAGGGACACTCTTAAAAATGCCTTTGAAGAAATGCGAACAGTTTGTGAGAATTGGAAAGTAATCACTGAGAGGGAAGACTGCATACCAAAAGAGCATATCTAGACCTCTTCTGCCATCCAATAATCTCCCCAGTTGCCATACCAACAGCTGGACTCACGTCTTGAGGGGAAGACTTTGTTTTCAGAAATCGGAAACAGTTTATTGGACATGGGATTTCAAAGCAGGGCTGTTCATTTAGTAAAACGATATATAAAAAAAAATTATAAAAACTATTTAAATGTATGTATGGATTTGAATGTTTTTAAATAATTAATCACGATTAATTGCATCCAGAATAGACATTTTTTGTACTGTGTATATTTATTAAGTATATATACACACACATGCATATATAAGAGAGAGAGAGAGAGAGAGCGATGTGATGTACATATGTGTGTATATATATATATATATATGTATATATGTATGTATATGTATGTGTGTGTATGATATATTATTATATACAATATATTATTTTCAAAATATATGCTCTATGTCTGTGGCTTTATAAATACATAATTTATATCCACAGTACACACAAGTAGATTCACAAATCTGTTTAAACAGGATAGTGATATACTAACTTTCAATTTACAATGATATACAATGATATATTAACTTCTATTCTTCTTTTAAATTTTTACTTGTCTGTCAAAATAATTTTTTCAAAGGCACGTTGTCACTGAGAAACCTGAACAAAGAATAACGAGCAGAAGCGTCTTCGAGTGAACCCTGTTATCGATGCATCATCCCTTTGCAAAGTAGAGGAGAATATTTATTTTACAAATAACCTTCACGTTCTCTGACAGCCCCTAAAACAGATCTCTATGAAGCGATGGTTTTATAATATCACCACAGAGTACGTGTGAGATATTTCTGACCTTCAGTCTTAAATAATTTGAATCCTTTTGTCAGGAGAAGGAATAATGTGATTTGACGTTTTGTGATTTGATAAGCATTACAGTAATTATGTTATCATCGAGGTTCATAGATGGGACAGCAAGTTTGTTTCTCTCTAGGTCATCGGGTGACTGATCTACACTCTCTTTAAAGTCTGTTTACAGTAATATCCCAACGTTATACTCAACAGACATCAGTGAATTCTCATTGCAAGGTTTATACCAGGAGAAAGATATGATGTATAGTATTACCTTTTCTATTGCACTTGCAAAGCAGGACTGCAAATAAAACAAACAAATAAATAGGTACTAGTAATATTACAAACTGCAAAAAAATAATTCACTTAGATCACTTAGCCATCAAAAAAAAAAAAAAAAAAAAAAAAAAAAAAAAAATATATATATATATATATATATATATATATATATATATACATAAAAAACACAAAAAATGTAAACAAAATAATCTTCAAACATAAAACAAGATTTGTTTGTTTACCCTGCTGTCAGATTAATTACTTTAAGCAAAAACTCATTATATTTTTGCAAAAATAACAACCACAAGCGCATATATATATATATATATATATATATATATATATATATATATATAATGTGTGTGTGTGTGTATATATATATATATATATATATATATATATATATATATATATATATATATATATATATATATATATATATATATGTGTATATATGTGTATATATGTGTATATAAAAATAACTTATTTTTTTTTAAACGATACAATAATTTTTACTTATTTCGAAAATCTCAGTCAATTTTATTATTTTGCCTGGAAACATGACAAAAAAAAATCTAAGCAAAAAAAGAATTTTTGCAGTGAAAAAAAATTACAATGTACATGTTGCTTGGAAAACCCCCACCAAAGCAAAACGAAACAAAAACATTTTGTCAGACAAATTGAACTAAATCCGTTAACAAACTCAATTATTAAAAGCTGATCGTTACTGATTAGGTTTGCGAAGAAAACGACTGATGAAACTTCCCAGGATTTTTTTTTCATAAACTTTCACAGATTTTTAGATAGATAGATAGATAGATAGATAGATAGATAGATAGATAGATAGATAGGAGATTTATTTAGCAGTTTGTATATGGCTTTTTCTTTGTTCTTTTTTTGCGCAATGGAATGATTTCCCTGTGGCTAGCCATTTATAAATGACATCAATTAGTGTTATAAAGGGGTTTGCGTGATGCACAGAATTCCCAGAAGTCATTTATAATATTGATTGGCCAATCAGATCGTGCTGAAAACAGGTGTAATATTGACAACAAAAGCAAAGAGATGGCCTTTCGCGAGACAGCATGAAATAGATTAGTAAAAGTCAAACTATGAACCCCAGACTCAACACTACAGAAGATCAAAAAGCCTATGCTGGAGAGCCACGCTGTCAGCTTCACAGCTCACGTGTTAAATAATTACATGCTGAAATGAATGGAGTCCCGTAGCAATCCCGTTGATTGTTGCAAACCAGAACTATAGTATATAACATACTCTATGGTGTCTAACAGTTTGTGATTTCATATTAAAACAATTGCAATAAGTAACCAATTAAATATTCTCTGCCATTATAGATGAAGGGTTTTTAACCAAAATAATGTGTGATCATGATCAGCAGTAATTATGATGCTTGCCGTAAGCATGAAAACACTATGATAAATGACTATAAAGAAAAGCGTGCAAGTTTGTTTCCTCAAACCAAACAATTTCAGCTTTTTTTTCCTCAGAAATATTCATTTATATCTCACAATACAACATTTGTTTCACTCAGTTTTGAGTTTACATAGCATAATTATGATTTATTATTTACATTTATGCAGTTTTTTTCTCTTTCAGAATTCTCGGTGTACTTTTTTTTAACTTTTGATATTATTATATTGGAATTCTGACTTTTTTCTCACTGCACAATATGGACTTATTTCTCAGAATGTCACGAAACAGAATGAAAATAGCACAATAAAAACTAAAAAAAAAAAAAAGTATTTTTTTCTCATGGTCAAAACAGACTTTCATAAAAACATTGCCTTGGTTGCACACACAACTAAAGTGTTCCTATATCCTATATGAGGACATTTTATATGATCTGTATCAGTTCGCTTATAGTGAAATAACTTTTGTATGAAATAGTGAAAGAGCAGTTTATGAAAACAGTAAAGATTAAGGCCTGAGCTTTACACTACCCCAAAATGACCACAAATCATTTAAAACCATATGGCTTGTGCTTTGAGCCCTGCAGAAAGCATCAAAAGCAGCTTTAAAGCTGAGGCTTATCCCCAATAATATGGTTGATCCTTTACGTATGGTCCAAGCAGATTCATAATTCCCCATTTCATCTCCCCGAATGATAGACAAAACATGATCGCAAGCCTCATGTCAGTATCATAGATCAGATCGTATGACATCCAAGACTAATCTGGTAGAACTCGAATCTACGTTTAGTAGCGGAACAGTACGAAAAGCAACAGTTCAATAGTTCGATACACGTAAAGCATCAGTACGCCGCTTCCGGGCGTAGTGACTGTGAATGAACTGAGTTACGCAGATGCTTTTTGACACGCACGTGGCATTAAAAAATAAAGATAAAATGTCATTTGGTTCCAGGTGCAGAAACGGGAATATGTTTTTAATGAAGGCATCATTTACAATCGGTCTTTGTCACTAATCTGATGAGCTGTCTTCACAGACTACAAAGACTTTGGAGAAACCTCAGACGGGTTTGTGAGCTGCTGTCAGCTTCCACGCGAGGTAAAAATCTTTCGGCAGGTCGCTCTGTCATTTCGTTTGACATTTAGATCACTTTCTTAAAGTTTAATTTAAGGCTGACATGATTTTCGGGCCGTGCCTCTATGTGCATTACGAATATGAAATAATTCATCGTCTTCTTTCTGATCTTCTTCTTAAGTTTAATCTTGGTTAGTTGCTGCTTACCATCAGATGACTGCGCATGAAATGGGTTTATCCTGAGTTTTTGGAAAGAGTGCAATATTCGATGTCATTCATATTCATAATGGATGTCAGAGAAAAAATACAATTATTTTAGCAAAAGCTGACGCGTACTGTGCTTCAACCAATACAAGTGCATAGTTAAACCGCTTTGAAACATTCACTTGTATTTGAATTAGTAACAGAAAATAACAGAATGTAAAAAAGGAATAGAATAGAATAGAATAGAATAGAATAGAATAGAATAGAACAATATTTCTGAAAACAACCTGGGCATCAGAGAAAAAAAATGCAATACAAGATTAAGATTGATGGATCAATCAATCAAATCAATAAAAAATATTATTATATATTAACTGCATATATAACTATTATATATATAACTGCATACAGTATAATTTGATTATCTCTAATCAACATATACATACACATACAAGACATACATACTCTTTATATTGACCGAATAGATAGATATTATTTTAAAAAGATAAGAGCATCATTGAAAAAAGGAGTCAGGAAAGTCCTCTATCTCTTGCTCTTACACTAGTAAGCTCTAGATCTAGAAACAATCCTTAAAACCCTCCAGCTCTGAAAACCAGGAGGTCAAAACCGGGTCTGAACAAGAGCTGAGGTAATCAGAGGTGTTGGAGGGGCTCTGGGATAATTTCCGGAAAGGTCAGAACCTTATTGTGAAGTTGAGCTCACTCCATGACCACAGACGAGGAGGTGAGGAGCGGTTTTGTTGCCAATCTGGATAAAGTACTGTTAGCTAAGCAGAAAGTAGGAATTGAAAAAGTTTCAAATCCGTTCCTTGTCCAGCCCCCGGACCTCAGATGAGGGTCCGCACTCGAATCGCTTGTGACAGAAAATGTCACGGACATCTGTGTGGTGCCAAGACAAGAATCTGAATTATGAATTGAGTGATGGAGCAGAATGAATAGGTGGCACATGCTACGCATTGAGGGGTTTTTTGACAGTGCATATAAATCAGAAAAATACATGCAAATGCAAAAATGTTTCATTTCTGTATTTCCATCAGAGACTTCTATCATGCAGCTGTTTAAGTTACTGATCACACAATGCCACGACTAATTAATCACAATCTGTATTCCAGAAAACCATGTACTCACAGTATATTTAGTATATTTATTTAAATATAATATGTAGTATTTAAAATCAATCCACCAGCAAATGACACTAATAAAAAAAAGTTGTGTTTGTCGATGAATAAATAAATAGACAGACAGTCAATGAATAACAAGTATTTTAAATAAATAAAATATTTTATTGATTGTGGTTTAAAAAATGTATTATTATTAAATATTATTATTTCTAATATATTTTTGACACTCTGACTCCTGAAAGTCAATACATTGACCTTTGCTTTTAAAATAAAATTTGATTAAATTTAAACGAGTTCAACTGATTTTTAACCAGATTTGTGTTTGTATGACATTCGGCATCGAAATTAAAAATATGCACTCTTTCCGCATATGACACCTGCGCCCAGATATTGCTGCTCATTTGACAGCAAAGCTTTTGACAGCTCCAGGGATTTTGCAAAAAAAAAAGTACAGTGCGAAAACATTAAGCACATTGCATTATGTGTTGTTTCTCTATATTTTATGTAGTCATGCATCACTACAGAAAGATTTTCTACTGCATAGACAGCTGAGATTATTAAAAGCCTGTCCTGTCAGGGTTTGAGGTGCCTGCGTGCAATGAAATGACGAAGCTTTAACACACAGATGCACACCGTGCTTCCTACCTTTTCAATATACGCAGCACAAAACGCGGGGTCAACTCTTTAGCCTTATTCATTAAGGTCACGGGTGTGAGCGGTAAACACGCCTGACCCCTCAAACCTGAGCAGCAATCGAAACGCAAACCTTAAACCTGTCATCTCATTAGAGGAAGTGCGGCTGACCTCTGGATGGACGCTTCCTGTCATCGGCTGCGGTAGTAAACAGCCTGCCCTTCAACCGGATTCCCCCAATTCATTACGAGACTCCAAACCAAGACACTGAGCTGTCAAAGAGTAACCGCCGCCATTACATGGCTAAATCCTCTAACAGGGATTTAACTCGTTAAATAAGAGCGGTATTGATTCGGGACAGCGGGGGTTTACAGGAAACCGGGATCACGGACGTTTGAACTCGGAAATCCTTTGAAAGGAGGAGGTGTAATGAGAAGGATGTCGGAACGTTTGTCAGACAAACAGTCACGCTAAGGAAGATCAGCGCACTTACAACACAACAAACCGCAAAAATGGAGGGGTAATGACAAAATAAGAGCGTTACACCAAGCCTCGACACGTTAAAATGTGAACTACATACATATTATTAGGTTTAATACACAAAAGTATACTAATATACCCTATTACGTAAATTTTTTAATGAAAATAATAAATACACAAACACAGACGACGATGTAGTTACGCAGTTATAGATGATGTTACCCCTTAATGTTACCCCTTAATGTAATTTCCATCAGAAGATAATATAAAATATTGCTGACAGACGAAGTTAATTAACTACTGAGCATGTGAAAAGACGGCTTGCTTTCTAAATTAAAGTTAAAGAAACACCCACATGAATAACTAAATGCATTGTGTCTTGTCTATTTGCATTTATATTGTTAATGCTTCGTTTAACCTATTTCATCTAATGCTTTAAATGCGGATTTCAAAAGAACAACACCTCATCAACAAATATTAATAAATGAGGGATCACAGATATTAATAAATGAAGGACACTAATGTGGAGGTGACGCAAATGTTTAATTTGAAATGTTTGCGGTCGAAGTAAATTACGTCGGTTTTCCATAAAATGTGCGACAAAAAATGACCATATATGTATACACAGCTCGAAATCTGTCACAATGCGTCTGTTTTATCTCTTTAGACTAAATTATAGCCTCAAACTTCTGCTGAGACAAATAATTACATTCAATAGAAAAGCTTGTAGGTCAGCTTTAGGACAAAAGCTGAAATATCAGCATTGCAGTACTTCTCCGTGATGTTCCTTTCTTTTAGTTTAGAATGCCTCAAAGAATCGTATGGATTTAATCAGTTTAATGATCTCAAGAATGTGAACATGTGACTGTGTGTGTTTTGCTTTCAACCCTCAAGCTATAAGCTCTTATCATGGCTATTTGTCAGACTGGTTAACGCTTCACCCGGTGTCATGTGTATTAAAAACACATTTGGAGTGCGTTTCAGCTTTTGGAAGCCTAATTTCCAGCTGTTTGATTAGTTGCTTTTACATTGAGCAGAACCACATGTAGTCACTTGTCATTCTAAGCACCGTACTGCTAACAGGCCCAAGCAATAAAATAAAATAAAATAAAATAAAATAAAATAAAATAAAATAAAATAAAATAAAATAAAATAAAATAAAATAAAATATTAATTGCAACCCCAGATCAAGGGTGATCTAAAAAGTGTATGCAGAATCAACTAAAAGTACATAGTAATGATTTGAAAAAAAAAAATTTAAGTAAAATAATTTAACAACGGATGTAGAAAAACTAAAAATAAATGTTAGCCTACATAGTAACAATTAGCAAAAATGAATTTATAAAATAAAACATATAAGGGCAATCTGAAAAAATTAAAACTAAGAAATTCAATAATTATATAAGTGACATAACTTGTAATGATTCAAAAAATAAAATAGTTAAATTAAATAAAAAATTATTTGTGATTTGAAAAATGGATGCAGAAAATACAACGATAAAACAAAATAAAATAAAATAACAAAATAACAAAAATAAAATAATTCAACCAATGAATTATTATACTTATGCATCACTTTTAAGAATAAAAGTAAAAAAAAATAAATACAGAAATAATAAAAATCTCAAATGTACATAAATTGCAGGTCTCAGCATGAGATGGTAAATTCACTATTATTAATAGCCCCACGGTGCCATGCTTACCTAAAATGTATAATTGTTCACATTGTGGTACACTGATTCATATTCCATCACAGACTTGATTCCAGGGCTGTTTGTAATCATTCCTATATAGCCCCGCTCTATAGGCCAGCATTTCGAACTTTCTTACCAAAGGACATGGTTTTATCAAGATAAGATGACCCTGACAGCTTCCATCTTCCCATCACCTTCTTTTTGGAAGACTGATTGAAAACTATTTCTGATTTCGAAGGCGAGCCTGAGGGTCTGGGCAGCAGAGAAAGATTGAAGCAGTTGTGTTCAGAAACACCTATTGGTTTTTTTTTTCCTGAGCAGAGCGTTTAAGTGTTTGCTCACAGGCATAACAGCAGAAGTCTTTACCTGGATTCAGGCTGACAGCACACTCTCACACTCTCACACTTCACACGACAAACCCACCGACTTCTCATCAAACTCTTGCAATTATTATTCAACTTAAGAAGAGTGGAAAAGAGTGCAGCACGGCATCTGTGTCGCATGCTGAATGTGAGGTAATTTTTGTAATTAAATTCGACAAATGACGCGCTGTTTACAGCCAAACTGAGCGATGCATATTCCCCATCTTGAAAATATGAATATGAAAATTGCAAAATGTAAAAACGTTCTGATTTCTTTTGGGAGCAAAACTGAGGACTGTCTCTCAGTTCCAGGACGAATTTGCATTCATACGTTTCCACAAAAATGTCGGATTTCTCTTATCTGGCATGTAAAGCGAGATCGTCTGTATATGTGTTTGACAGACAATTAAACAGAAAAAAAAACTGTGTGTGCGTTTGTGCCTGTGTGTTTTTTACGGGATGTTTGCCACATAAGGAGAATGAGTCTCAGTGGGGAATCTGTTATGCTCTTTTGATTTATGACTGCACGTTGTCTCATTTCGCAGCATACTGACAATTTTTCTGCAATAATTGAAGTAAATGATGAAGTTGTTCTCCTCTTCTACAATAAAATTATAGTGTTGGGCCTAAGGACACAGCCATAATAGAATTAATGTCCTCTGTAAAGTCCACACAGAGGTGCAACAACAACAGCCGCACACACATTTTATTATATAATTCTTATAATTCAGGTCATAGATGTTTTTGTATGCATTTAATACTATTCCTAAATATGAAATGTCTAAAAAAAATGCTTTTATATATATATCAAGCACAATAGGTTTTGTTTTAAGTTCACTTAAACGTTGCTTAATTTTTCAAAGCCTATTAAATGTAACATTATTAGCATTAATTATTATTATTATTATTATTATGAACTCTGTTAGCATTTAATAGAGTCCTCATTAACAACAAGTTACTTGAAGAAAATGTGACATTTAAAAAATACCAGCTTTTTGATGTTTCTACTTTAAATTGATTTAGTGTGAAATTATGACAACATAAATGTATTACCTTATTATATAATTGATCGTTATAAATTACGGAAAAAAAAATGTATGACTAGTTAACAAACTGACATTACTAATTCTAATGCAACAAAATTATTTTGTCTACATCGCTGTATTTGAGTCTTTGCATAAATAAATAAATGTTTTATGAAATATGTATGCTGTGCTAAAATGTACACTTATTACATTTGTGAACAATTAATGATGAAGATTCAAATTCAGTATTGTATACTGAGCACAACCCCATATTAAATAAAAAAATAACATATTTATGTAATTAACAATTACTTAATGATAAACACTTCATGTGTGTTCTAAAGATGTACTTTTAATGGTTGAACATCAATATCTGTTCTTCTGCTGTAATTCCTATTATTTATGCCTTCCTTTCATCTTTAGAACACATACAATATTTAAAAAACAGAGGGAACAACACTGGATCCCTCTGATTACTGCATAAATAAACAAAATAAAAGGTTCATAACAGAGGCAGAGCAAATTATTCATATTTAGGTGCACTATCTATGGCTTTAATTCAACATTGCTCACTTCTGTCCTCAGAAAGTGTTAAAGGCTGGTTGCGGGGGACATACGTCTCAGCGGGTGCTTCTGTGATTAACCAGTGATCAATGTGGCAAGAAAAACTACCCATAAGGCATTGCTTCCTATTTGGGAACCCCCAAGCTTGTAAATGTGTGATGACAGTTACAGACATCAATCACGGCATTTTTCCCTGAAAGACCTGCGGGGCTGTTTCTGATAGTAAAAAGTGTGTGTGTGTGTGTGTGTGTGTGTGTGTGTGTGGTTGTGTGATTGTGTACTGAAAACCACGAAGATGATGTCCCGACTACTAGAGTTCAGCCTGGAGTATAATCACACGCTCGTTGCTCACTTGAAGGTACGAAACGAAATTGCTTGGCGATTTTCAAATAGCAAGAGAGTGTCAGCGAAGGCGAGACTCTCTGCGTGCTCCGATATAACGTCTTTGCCGAATGAAAATGGCGCTATTTTGTATGACACTGTTCAAGGATTCAAAACGGGGCCATTGACAAAATGACATTGACCATTCCGACAAAAAAGTCACATGAAATAAAATAATTAATGGTGCGTGCTAAGGCATTGCTAATATTAGACACTTGCGCCAACGCTCAACCCTACGTATTGAACTTTGACATTTAATCGGCCTAGATATGAACGACATCTTAAATCGCGAGGCTCTTTGTTGAAAAGATGTGTGGTATTATTTCTCGAAGAAAAAAAAAAAATCCTTCATGGATGACAAAACACGAGAATAAAAATGAAAGGAACCCATATAGAAATGATGCTCTGTTGAAGTGGACCGGTAAGCAACCACTCAGGGGTTAGTTTCCCAAAAGCATTGTTAGCTAAATATAGTCATTAGTTCTATTGAACTCTAATTTTGTAACAACAGAACTCTCCACCGCAGTTGCTTTCGGGAAACGCACCCTGGAACAGTGGTGGAAGCAAGCATTTGAGTAAAAGAACAAATACCCTAATAAAACATCACTCCAGGAAAAGTATTCAGTTCTCGAGTAACAGTATTTCATTTTTAAATGTACTTAAAGGGTTAGTTCACCCAAAAATGAAAATGATGTCATTGATAACTCACCCTCATGTCATTAATCATTTGATAACCTTCCGCGCTGTGATGACAGCAAGAAGTCATCTGTGTGATAAGGTTACAGCGAACCAGTGTTGCCAGAGTCACAGTTATCCTGCGGAGTCTGGCTATTTTTAAAATGCAGTCGCAGGAAAAAAAAAGTCGCTGTGCATTGGTTGAGTTTTTTTGGGTTACTTTATGCCGCGGCCGCCCAAATCGTACACGCACCAAAAGAAAATAGATCCTTTTTCTTATGGGCATTTTATATGAAATGTATACCTGGCCACTTAAGAACGGAGAGGTTTTAACATCACAAACAACGTGAGTTTCAACCAGAGCGTGCACGTTAAGGTCTCTTTAAGACAAGTCATGTCATTGGGCGGCCATCTTTGAAACGCCTCTCGGGCATCCAAGTGCAGCTCCTGTCACATTGTATTGGGAAACAGCAAATTTTTCCAAACTGATTGCTAGGCTTACGATTAAATTTCATATTTGAAATCTCCAATGAAATCTGACATCGACTGTGTAATAATTCTTGTGATTGATCGGCCATTTTACACATTGCTTTTTTCCCTATTCAAAACTATAAGAGTGACACGTCTTGGGTATTCTATAGTCTTCGCTTCTACAGAGCAGAAATAAACAGTACAGCAACCGCTATAGATTATAATAAACACATAAATACGATAGGGTATGGTTTGTATTTGATTTTATCGCGATCTGAAATACATTTCAAAAAAGCTATAAATATCATATTTCAAAAGCAGCACTTGATCAAATTCGACATGCTATCGCATAAGGAGGTTAGCACAAACACTCGCTGGTGGTTTAAAGTGAGTTTTGAATAAAAGTGCTAATGGTGCTAATGTTAGCTCTGATGCAGCTGCAGAACAGGGGTGGTTCTTCATAGTCTATTTTGTCATAATATTCCATGTAAGGTCTAAAAAAAAGATTTTGTTGCATTTATTTAGAAATACTTTTGATAATAGGTAAATGTTTACTGAAGCAATGCGGCTTGGTAAATGTTTTATTGCTAATGTAAAAAGCAGCAAGAAAGATGCGTTGGCATTCATTTGTGTCGCTTTTAATATTTCATTTAAAAATTCACTTATAACCTACACCAATGAGGCAGTGTACATGTTCACATTCAATCATTTCATTCAGTTGTCTTAGCTCACCATTTACAGAAGATTTAGTACACACACACACACACACACACACACACACCTGACAGTTGTGACCTAAATATATTTTTCATTTACTGGAGACTCGATCTGACAGGATCATTTGAATCAGAGTTGATGACTCGAGAAAAGTTGCAATCCTATCAGTCCAGTTCCCAAATGAAGCATTTGCGATCCGACTTAACAGGTTTGTTGAAAAGAATCAGCTGGTTTACTTCTATAGTGTCTCGTGGGAAGGTTGGTTAACTATGAGCGCCGTTACTTCTGTGACTGGATATACGTGGATTTTATGTGCGATCGCGCCATTTTACTGATCATTTCACGTGAGGTCACACTCTTATAGGATCGCCCCCTCTAGGGCAAAACGAAGCTTGCTCCCCTGACCCTCTGTCATTTTTAGGCATTTAGTAATGTAGTAAAACGCAGGTTAAAAGGTCAAATTCGGTAAACACATTATTATGTATATTTTTTACAGGCAAGCAAATGAAGCTATATGTGCCTACACTGCAATAGCTAAGGTCTGTTTACACTGACTGGACACGATAAACAATGTTTGAACATAATTTGAAATGTGCGTCATAAATACATCATAAATGGAACGCGGCAGCAGTTTTCTGTCGAGATTTGTTGTGCCGTGCCGCTTACTTCCGGTGTAGACACCACGCTGCAACATTGGTTTTGCTTTGTTTCACAGAACAAAAAAATCGTTGAGTGATTTCAAACATCAACACTGACTACCAGAAGTCACTTAACCTGTCTTTAAGTGGATTGCATTCATATTTTGGCCTCATCTGCTTTCCTATGTAAATTTATACATTAATTCATTAATACAGAGATTACTGAATTTCATTTTTAAATATTACTGTTTTAAATATATTACGCCACTTTTTAAGTGTTTCAATGAAATTTTGTCACGCTGCTAAGCTTAATATAGATTGCAAATGGCCAAAACGTTAATTATATTATTCATCCTTGTTGTATTGTTTTGAGAGGTGATCTAAATATCTGCAGCTGTGAAACAGATGGAAAACTAGCAGGCTTTTGCTGCAGTTCTATTGAGATTTTGCCGTACAAGTCTTCGAACTGGTCACTGAAAACAATGGATAGTGCTAATGGCCAATCCATCCTTTTTTTGGGATTTAATTTTTCATGATATTTTTTGTTGTTTAAAGTATTTATTTGGCACCGGTCCCCCCAAAAAATAGAATAAAAATAGGGTGATGACGAAAAGATTGCTTTGGAATGTAGTGAAGTAAAAGTTTCTTAAAATAAAAAATATCCAATTAAAAAGTCCAAAATAAAAAAACTATACCCACAATATTAACAACTCCATAGCACTGTGGTGGAGAGTATATTCTTCATTTACCCCCCCAAAACATGCTATTATTAAAAATAATGAAAAAGAAATCTTAAAAATATATATGTAAAAAAAATATAAGTAATAATGACAGTAAGACTTGAGGGCGGAGAGAAGACACTGCTATTATCACAGCTTTACTGAAGCTGCTCAGGTAAAGACTGTACCAACCTCCAAGGCTTCCCACAATTCTCTGCAAATTGTTGTAGATGTCAGATTATATAGGGGCTTTAACCTTCTTTATTCCTCCCTCCAGCTGTTATTCGTAGTACAAGATTATATTATCACATGACAGCAGACTCTCCCAGAGGACCAGCCTGTTCTCATCAATGCTTTTGTATGAAAATTTATGCATAAAAAATGTGTATAAGTAGCTTTCAAGATAGAGCTAATGATGCAGAAATTAGCATAATTAGAAGATGCATCTAAATTCGGACATACATGCTGAATACACAACTACTTTGGAATGGGGCAGGGGGGGTACATGCATGGATTTTAATTAAGCAATATTAATGAATACAAATTGTATAAAAAAAATCGAAACAAAATTTTAATGTTTGAAACCAAATAAATTAACATTACGTCTACTGTCTATTCAAAATATCTATTGCAATTCTTAAACTGATACATTTTTTTGTTTTTTTAATTCATTTTAATATTTTACTTAAGTAGAGAAATCACATTTCGGTTTTTAAACAGATGAAAGAAATAACATTATTTGGAATTCAATATGCAAATACAGCAGTGACATTGTTGTTATGTTCTGAATGCAGAGCATTTGATCAATGTCACAATAAATGGGACATTATTTTAACATTAAAAAGAATATTTCTGCAAAATTAACGCAGCACTGCATTACAAGCACTATAATTTAAAAATCTGCAATGTGCCGAATGGCTGAGCTGAGATGTAAAACCCGCCATGTTTATGTCAATTACGCATTTGAGCGGCGCTCTAGCGCTAATGCTAATTGCAAATGGGGGCTAACATTTAAACTGCAGCACAGAGATGTTCACATCAATTTGAGCACAAGATAAGCATTTATCTCATAGTCAGTTATCATTGAAATTGACCCTCAGTGTCTTATTCTCCAGCTTGATTAAGAACAACCAGCAATGCAACCTGACACTGAGGAATTCTATTGAAAACAGATGAAGAGAGCGGACCAAATTATGTGCATCCATATTTAAAAAAAACAATATTTTTACAACAGGATTGTGAAATGTGTTTAAATATAAGTACATACTGTAGTAGTTAAGACTACTTGAAGACAAAAAAAAATGTGATTAATCACTTAATCCTATGTCATTTGCTTACCAATGGATGTTCTGCTGTGAATGGGTGCCATCAGAATGAGAGTCCAAACAACTGATAAAAGCAGCACAATAATCCACAGGTAAACCGCGCCACTCCAGTGTCTCGTGATATATGTTTCATTCTCAGAAATAAAGGTACAGAAGCTTTCACCGGGGCAGTACAATTTTACAAAAAGTTACACTTTTATACCTATTAGGTTCAAATATGTACACTTTAAGATGCAGTATGTACCAAAACGGACCCTTTAGGTACAAACATGTACCTTTTGAAAAGGTACCGCCCCAGTAACAGCTTTGGTACCTTTATTTCTGAGAGTTTTGTAAGAAACAAATCTGTTGTTAGTAGATTTATTGCCTTGGGCTGTTTTCATTAGTAAATAGTGCTTGATGCATGCATATTTTTCTCCTGATTCAGATGCGTTTTCCACTGGAGAAAACAAAATTAGGACTTTTTAGCTGTATTTTAGGTGGAATGCTTTGACTGATGAGAAACAAACTAATCTACATCTTAGATGACCTGAGGGTGAGTACATTTTCAGCACTTTTTATTTTTTTTTTTATATCACGTTATTGCTGTACTTTTATGTAGTCTTTCAGTTTAAACCGACTGACCGTCTGGACTCTAAACTGCTACCTGTCTGATCTGCAAGGAGAAGAATCACAGTTCACAAGAAACACAAATGACAAGCATCATTACTCCACTAAATGCGCAGAGCAGAATGCATCGCTCAGCTCTGAAAGTGTCTGTTCATGCATCGATAGTCTTAAATGTGCCAATAACTGCGTATAGATTAAACTCATGGTTGTAAAAACACCATTCATCTGGCCTCTGATAGAGAACAACACCTGCTAACGACCCCCAGGAAATCTGAGATTGAGACCTTTGAGATCTGCAGGAACAGACGAAAGAGTCCTGCTTAGCTACAGATGTTTATTACAAACATTAATATGTTTGGTTGTGCAAACAGCATTAATAAGCCCGTGGGGACGAGAGGCCGCCCCAGAATTCCACAGGTAATTGCCTGCCTAATCTATGTTACATTATTCCGCATGTGTTTATAAGATGTGACAGACTGTTAATTTAATTTGTTTTTATTAATATTCATTAACTTAATGAAAGCAAAGCACTGACCTGATTGGTTGCCTTGTGTGGTCTTCAGTGGAGGTAAACTCTCTGTACCTTTATTCAAAGATGTTTTTTTTTTTTATTATTAGACAGCATTGGTGTCAGAAATTTGCATTTTAATTAAGTATCAATGCTTGCTCCCTGAAAATGATATCTCCACAAAAGCATATTTTCAAGCTGTAGTAAACATGTTTATTTATGTGTTCATATGTTATGTACTAAATACTTCAGTTTAATTTATTGTTTTAAACTATTTTGGAAGTGTTGTAAATGTATTTTACGATACCTACAAAAACTGTTTGGCTGATGATTCATGGACGACTTTTTGAGCAATGTTGCCAGGCAACTGTGGGTAATGTTACCATTAACAACCAGGTGAGACACAGGACCCATGACCGATCTAAAGTACCCAGGTAGAAATGTATTACCCATTTTATTATCAATTATTAAAAACTTTATTTAAAAAAAACTGCCTTTTTCATGTTGATTATTAAATAAATTAAACTAATTAATTGATTATTAGATAAGTGTTATTTTCCATTTCAGATGGAATTTTCATTTTCATATTTTTTCATTTCAGGGCTGCATAATTATGGCAAAAAAAAACCCCTTGTCAATTATTCCCTTGAAACTGTAATTGCTATTAATTATTACGATCTTTAATTTTACATTCAGTGATGTTTATATCATAGTGCTTTTGCATGAAAAAGCGATGAGGATGTAGAAAATCTTGATTAAGTTGTTTATTGCAGCATAACAGTAACAAAGCACATGTAGTACCTTAGGTTCAAATGAGTCGGAATGAACCCTGAACATCCTAAGCTAAAACCTTTTATAAACTAAGGACCCTATCGTACAGAGCAAAGTGTGCGTTTGCAGTTCTCATTTTTTCTGTTACGTCGTTGAATTAGCAAATGCATTTGCGCGCCCCTTGCTGTGCTGGTCTAAAAAGATTTAAACCTTAAGAGAATAAGGACAACCCATTTCGGGGACCGTTTTCCCATCATTAAAACAGCAAAAGTGGATTTGGACATGTCTTGAGTGCACCTGTACTGTGTGCTTCAGACTTTGCATTTACATAGTTAATATAGGGCCTTAATGTAACCGAAGTTGCTCCTGTTGTAACAGATGTGGTCTGTATGAAAATCACCGCACCGCTTTGTCTGAGATGGTTCTCGGTGTCCCACACCCTTTTCATTCTACAATCGGTGACCATTTGCTCAGGATGTAAACATCCCAAATGGTCCACAAACAGCTGACTTACCTTCTCTATAATAATTTTATTTGAGAAATATACTTCACTGCGATAAAGACAGCAAACAGTGCGTGAGAGTCACGGGAATCAATGGCTTCTTGGGAAACATCGCCCAAGAAGAGAAAGCACTGAAATACATATTTTCCTCCCTATGTTTCTTTCCTGCTATGTGAGCTATAGAAATTAATTTAATTGTGAAACAACCGATCAGAGCAGAGCTCAACACGACCCTTCTAAATGGGGTAAAAACTGACCGTCTAATTCTAATTCGTCGTAAATGAACATTTAAAACATTTTGCCCTTACTTAAGTCACATACCTTCTAATTATAAATGCATTATGTGGTACTTTTAAATAAAAAGTAAAAATGTGCACAGTATTATAATGCTATAATAAAACTACAATTAAAACAGAATGCAAAAAATGATGTAATTGTGGTATCAGTAATTGTAATTGCAGTTAGAAATCAAATGTACAGCCCTAATTATAGGCATACATATTTATTCTGCTACAATATATATTTTTAAATAATTGGCTAAAGTCAGATTTTTTGATAGTCCAGGATGAAAGCGGATGGATCTCAGCGCTTTGTTTTCTTGACCTATTCATATTAAAATCTACTAAAAAACAAAGATTTTCCGTCTACTTAGACATTCTTTTGGCCAAGATACAGAAAATTTCACACAGGGCTGAGATATCTGTATCAGAAACTCTGCTTCACAGTTATCTCTCACCGTCGTGTCAAAACTTCTTTTTTTCTGTTGATATGTTCTTAGTCAGCCTTCAGAGAGGAAAGTAATTCAATCTTTGCCGCTTTCTTCCCAATAGAGCCTCATTCTGACAGCTGCTCTCTCCAACATAATGCGCTGCTGACACATAAGATACGACAAACTCATTTGAAAGGGATAATTCATTTTTTCCTCAACTCTGTATGGTGGTAACACAGGGATTGTTTCTTTTCTTTTTCTAACTTTTTTACACTGTCATATTCTATTTCAGATGCCATACAAGAGGTCTACCTATAAATACAAAGCAGATGAAAGCATAAAAAAAAAAAACAATAGTGTCAAACTACAGCTATTTTTCCTAAAACGAGTCATATAATGCATTTGTTATTGATACGTTTCCTTACATATCCAGTGAGTTTATTACGTATTCATTTATTTTTGCATTAATAGAGTTGCGATTAAGTTTTTCATACCTAGTTCACATCCTCGCTCTAATTAAACAAGCTCACTGCGGAGTTTACTGCCGGAATTTTACTTCACCCTACGCTTCAGTAACAGACGCTTTACAAAGCCGCATTGCATTTTGACAAGATCACAAAACAATCTGTGATTAAATGTGTTGCTCAAACTGTTAAGATCAAAGTGAAGCTCTCACAGATCTTGTTAAAAATAAACTTCAGCCTCTCGTTCTAATATTATACGAAGAATGGCAGGTGCAACACAGCCAGGAAGGAACTTCACAAGGTCTGTCAGGTTTTACTTTCTCCTTGTTGGTTCTTCTAGCGCAGGGATATCTATTGTGTGACGAAAAATAACTAAACTGAATAGGCATCAATGACGTTTAGTTCATTTATTTCTGAGTCAACAAAGGCTAAAACAGACACGTTGCGTTTAGTTCTGTTTCCAACTGGATGTTATTCGCAAATTAGTCAGCTGACTTGGGATTCTGCCACCACAGTAAAGACCCCGGGAATAAACCGGCGTGTTTTCAAACATTTCTCAACGCTTCTTTTGTGCAGTGAACTCAACGCAAGCTAAGTGACGGGAACAGCGAATGAAAACCATCTGGCTTGAAAGACTGCCATAAAAAAAAAAACAAAAAAAAAAAAACTGTCATCGTTTACATCTGACCAAATGTGTATAATTTTGTTTTGTGTGGTAAAACCAGTCATATATCTGTATAAAGAAGGGATAAAAATGTCTAAATCCCATTCATAATAAATTTGCCAAATTATGACGCGCTGCATCAGGCTTGACATTTTGTTATGTGTTATTGCTCTCGTCATTAACAGAAAGGAAGGTTTGGCCGAAAGGTTTTTATTGACTTGAATATAGCTCACAAATCATATGGACTATATGTGATTCTGGGCCATTAGTGTAAATTTGATGAAATTCAGCATCAAAACCTGAATAAATAAGTATATTTGTTATAACATTTGGAGATACGACCATTTGAATATATGGAATCTGAGAGTTCAGAAAAAATGCAATACTGAGAAAACCAACTTTAAAGTTGTCCAAATGAAGTCCTTAGCAATGCATATTACTAATTGTATTTGCATTTTAATATGTTTATGGTATGAAAATTACTAAATAGCTTCACGGAACATGATCCTAGTGTTTTTTTTTTTTTGGAATAAAAAGCTAAATTTAGCATTTTCACCATACAGTGTATTTTGGCTATTGCTACAAATATACCCCAGCGATTTAAAACTGGTTTTATAGTCCAGGGTCACATATGCTTTCAAGGTACATTAATGTTGCTTTTATGTCATTTTTGGCACAGCGCTAATCCAAATACTACATAAATCCTTTTTTTTTCCGAATGATACCATACAGAGTGACGCTGGTGGTGAATAACAATCACAAAATGTAATTCTGAACCCATCAGGCTACGTATCACGCTGCTTACGATCAGCGCCTGTACTTCAAATACATTCTAAGGCCCTGAATACAATAATATACTCCAGGGTTTGCCGGGCTACTGCAAGTTTCATCAGCACAATGGATGTGTGAAATAAAACACACCCTGAGTGGTCAGTCATGATGAGCCAATGTAATGTCCAATTAACGTGACGTTAGTGTGAACTCGCCTGAGCGAGTCGCTGAGCAAAAGAGCTTTAGCATCTTGTTAGAGCTTGCAGGCAAATATGCAAACTTGTCATGAAAGATAATTACCACCTTCAGTCGCCCATCTGCTGGCTGTTGACCAAATTGACTTGAATTTCATGGTTAATGTCGCTATAGATGAGCTGTAGGGAAAACTCTTCTGGGGAAATGGATGCGGCGGATTTATTTAGTACGATTTTCTTTTCTTATCAAGGCAAGTTTGCAGTGTCAGTTCTGATCCTACTCCAATTAAATAAGACGCTCCGTTACCTCACAATTCAGTGCTTTTCCAGGAAAATACAAGGTCACCCAAACCTCCCTTATGCTTGACATCGTTCCAGTGGCGTTATGACATGAATATTGGCAGGCTGGGGAAGGTTTTAACAATTTTAACTAAGTAAACAACTTCTCTTCCAGGTTGCGGTGGTGAATAAAGCACAAAAGTGGCTGGATCTTTCTAAGTCTCTCCGTATGTCTTTGTCCCTCCTGCTGACTTTCCTCGGGGAAACTTCTAATTGCTTCTCTGATGACCTCTGCAGAGACACTCTTAATAATCATGCAAAAATAGGCCTACCCAGTATATGCGAAGCTTTTATGATACGTATACTCTAAATATTTATGTATTAGGCCAGCCGTTTACAATAATTGTTACACAGACAAAGTTCAAATGTAATTAATTCATGAATTATTCATAACAGATGTTCCATCTACTTGCAATTACTAGTTTTCAAGATCCAAATAAACAGTTCTTGTACCATTGTTTATCTTTTTAAGGGCTTTTTTGTCTCTTCATGTTTCCGTAACCCTTGAGCAGAGTGAAGTTCTCAGAGGTTAAAGTATGGAAGGATATTCTATATATAAATATATATGTATTTTCATTTTCCATATGTGGATGCATTGTAGTAATCCAAACGAAGTTGCAAATCTTGCATTGCTATTTACATCTTCACTATCCCAAACGCACAGTAACAGTTAAATTAATATATCTGCAAGTATACGTCTTACGAGTTATGAGCCTGTCAATATTAATTATCATTTCTGCTTTTTCACGTCTTTGTAATAAAAAAAGGTACATTTATTAATCGTTTGCCATTTGACTTGCATTTATGTTTCTGACATGTTTTTCCATATGATCCACTTCCCTATTACTGAATTTACCTGCAAATAGGTTTAAAAATCTACAGAAAAAGACTTTTTGCACTATTTGTTGAACAAGAAGTATCGACAATGTGACAGAAGTAAAAAGCTGAAGTGTGGCTCCATTGCCACCTCGCAGTACTCACATTGTTCACAAAGTTGGCAAACACCTTCTGTCAGAAATGTGTTGCAATGCATTCACAATGGCAATGCATTCTGGGAGTGACAAAGTGAGAATGAGAGATTCCATTTGAATTAGTCTTGTGCTCAAAAGCGGCTTCTGAGAGTTCGATTTCTCTAATTAGCACTTTGTGGTTGTTTTCTGGTGTTTTTTTCTCATCTTTTCCCCCCGTCTATCGCTATAGCCTCAGTCCCTTAACTTGCAAGCTAGGTTTTCATACAATATAAAAGGCTGATTTTCCTGTTTCCACTTTTCTATCGCTATTATTTTTAATGACAGAGACACCATTTCATCTCAGGCATTTGTTGACAGGCCGCCACGTGACTTTCTAGCCAAGCAGCCTTTAATAGATGCCTCTCCTTGCAAACGCCATAAACTCTTCACTGAACACAATTAGATCGGTGCTGTATATCAACCCTCAGGAGCTGGATCAATAAAGATGACGTGAACGTATAGCGGTGCATGAGGCGGTATGCCAGGGGCTTTATTATGTGATTCATTTAGCTATTAATGAGCCGTTTTAGCCTCTGACAGGTCTCAGATGATTGAGGAGAGGTTTTATCTATCTGGGTGGTGCGGATGATTTTTTTTAGATGGTGACAGTCCACCGTAGACCGCAAAGAGAGAAGATATTTATAGTGTGATGTCAAGGTAAGGTGGCATTAGGGCAGTAAATGATGCCATAATGATTCAGGATCAAATATTACGAATGTCACACCCATTAAACTCTATCTCTGTAAAAATATTTACAATGAACGTGCGTCATCTTTTTGTTACAATACAGTAAATAATGACATCATGATGCTTATTGGTTGATGGCCTTGCAAAAACAGGCACGATGCCAATATTACTTCAAATTTAAGTTCACAAGAAATCCTTAAAACGTACAATACCATATATGAATAAAACATTTTAATATGGCCAGAATTACACAGTTGCACTGAAATAGGAGAAATAAAGTTTATGGTGCATTCCAGTATCCATCAGCAGGGGTTCACTGATCCATTCTAACAAACCAGAATTAACTAAGGGTACACTATGGCACTCAAAAGTGTAAACACAGGAATTTCATCATCATCGGATTAGTCGAATAATACAGCATTTCCAGGAGTTAATTAACTATACACCTGGAAACAATTATTTGGCATGTTGGTCAAACAGTCTCATGGATGGGACTTGGCCAATGAAAGCTGCCATCGATACGTGAGACTAAGGGTACAATTGTACAACATCAGTACTAAAATTTAAATGCTTTTTTCTGAAAAATGTTGCGTACAGAAAACAACATTGCCGAAACAATCCCAATTCACACGGATCTGTGAAAATTTGTAAAAGGCAAGTTATGCCACAGTTTTACTGATATTACTTTGTAAAGAAATACACATACCTAGAACAAGAACATGTAATGAGTGTGCGCCTAAGCTCACCATGTACACAAATTTGTGTTTTTGTAGTTTGTGCAGAGATGATAAGTGCACTTGCACTTTTTAATCTGTTTTCCAATGTTTGCAGTTTTAAGCCCTCAAATGTTATTGACGCATAAACGAATGGCATAAAAATGCATAAAAGATTTCAAGCAAGTCGTGTCGTTTAAAAACTCCCTGATTGGACCTTTTCAAAATAGAAACACTAAGGTCAATCATATGCACAGTGTTGGGTTTTACATTTCATTTGGTGCCAATAATGCAGTAATTCTAGTATTCTCGGTTATAGCAACTTTATGTAGTGTTGTGTAACTTGGAGCCCTCTAAAGTTAAGTGAGTGAAGTTACTATCTGCTGCTGTCATGATTACAGTAGATTGCTGTATACATACATTTGCTACCGCTGTACAGCAATCCGCCCTAATCGCTAATAATAATTTACTACCCACTTCTGTAGACTGAAAACATTTGGGTTTGACATCAGAAAGATAAATATCAGACAAGATATTGAAATGCCAGCTTTTTTTAGGTTGGCATTTAAATATATTTCTAGGTATTTAAATCAGGATCTTACACACAACAGCTCTCTTTGTTTGAACCCACCTACTTTAACATGTGAGCAAAAGTATTGGAACATGTAACTGACAGGTGTATTTTGTTGTCCAGGCTTGTCCTACAATAAAACAATAATTAGCACTAGACGTCTACCCTCAGTTTCAGATTTTGGTTTTGCCTGTTTAAACTGTATTTATAGTTAAGAGGTGTAACCAACATTGGCAAAAGTACAAATATGAGCTTCAAAGCTTCTGGGACGAAGTTTTATGGACTGATGAGACAAAGCTTAACCTTTACTAAAGTAACGGAAGTGCTACATTTTGGAGAAAGAAAGTATGCTCATGATCCCAAACATACATACTCATCTGTGAAACACAGTGGAGGTAATGTCATGGCTTGGGCTTTGCATGGCTTCTTCTGGGACAAGCTCATTAATCTTCATTGATGATGTAAGACACAATGGCAGCAGAAAAATGAACTCGGAAGTCTATTAAAGCCAATTTAAAGGGATATGCAACAAAAACTTATTGATAAATCCTGCAATATGCAACTAGAAACACACTGCTTAAACAACAAAAGGAGTCCAGAAGTGGAAGGTTTTAGACAGGCCAAGCCAATATCCAAACTTAAACCCTACAGAGCATGCCTTTTACCTACTAAAGAGGAGCCTGAAGGGGGTAGCCCCTGCAAAACAAACAACTGAAAGAGCTGTTATTAAGCCTCAAACAGCATCGCAAAAGAAAAATGCAAAAGTGCATGTCGATGAACAGATGCAGACTTGGATTTGCAACTAAATATTTATTATTATTTATCTGTTCCAATACTTTTGCTCACATGAAAAATGGGTCGGTTCGAACTATTCAATTTGTTTGTCAGATCCAGATGTAAATACCTGGAAATAAAAGCTGGCATTGTAAAAAAAAAAAAAAAAAAAAAAAAAAAAAAAAAAAAAAAAAACTGTTGTATGATTTTTCTTATTTTCAGTCTACAGCAAAAATAAAATAAATTGGCCTCACTGTCCCAATAATTTTGGAGGGGAGTGTATACAGTCCCAGAAAAGATGTTTGGAGGGAAGCAAGGGAAAGAATCAAAAGCCATTCACCTTAGTCAGTGCACTTTCAAAAGATTTTGAAATAGATATTAAAAAAACTAAACAAAACATACAGCTGCTGTAAGACATAATAAATGCATTACAAGCACAAGAGCATGCTTAATACATTTCTCAAGGAACCAGCATTAATTATGAAAAGATAATTTATTCTCAAACTTCTGTGCCTGGGTTTTTTCCTCTCATCCCCCAGGTGGCCAGAGGATGTTAAAATTATTTGAAGATCAGTACAAAGAGGAAAAAGTGGAGGGAAGCAAAATATGGAAACACAATTACTATTCGTGCTGGAGAAGTTCCGAATAATTTTTGGATTGCACTTTATTTGTATTAACAAATATTCCTAGTATAAACTTTCATCAAAAACCCAGGCCACAGCCACGATGGCGGCCCATGGAGGGAGGAGCCATGGTGGAAGGATAACCGCTGACTCCAAGGGGCCTACCGACAGTGACAGAGAAGTTGGAGGATCCTGAGGCAGAGACAGAGAGCCAATGGGCCAAGGCGATGGGGAAGATCTGGGGGGACAATGCGGAGCAGATGGTGCCAGCAACTGTTGAGAAGAAGTCGGGAATCCGGAAGGCCGCAGTGGACCCAGAGCGACAGAGGACTGAGGTGGAGCTGGAGGGATGGAGGAGCCTGACAGAGCCAGAGGGATGAGGTGTAGCCTGAGGTTTGAATCCCAGAGAGGAAGATGGTCAAAGACAGACCAAGCAAGAGGGACAAGGGAGCCCTTCGGAGCTGGTGGACTGACGGGCCACAGTAGAGAGGAGGGAACTAGGAGCAATGGTGGAGTCGACGGGTCGAAGGGCTGGAGGAGAGGGATCCTTCAACCATGACACAGAGGGAGACTGTCAGACCTGTGGTGAATCTAGTACACAGATGGTGAGCTGAGGGTGAGAGGAGGGGCTGACAGGAGCCAGCGGTGGAGGAGACAGGAACAGGCGTAGAAACATGCCACTTACTTTTCTGGGTCACAAAGGTGAAAGTTAACAATAAACAGTTTTTTAATAATCCACAGAGATATAATCTTGTATAGAGGGGTAGCAAATCCACACTAACGAATAGACAAGACCAGACAAACTAACACATAACAGCATTTATTTTTTATGAAATAAATGCAGTCTTGTTGCTTTCAAAAACCTTGCCGACCCAAGAGGTTTAAACAGCAGTGTGCATATAATCTCATTATATTTAATAGAGAACATGATTTTAATCAAGTTAGTTTTGGCTTATTTTGTTCTGTTTGACGGATGAACTCCTCTGTTTTGAATTTATTTGAATTTATTCATTCCAGCTCATGATTTGAACGTAAGCCAGCTCTTAAGTTCTGATTGTTTCCCACTCCGGTTGTGAATATTATTTCATGTTAACTTCAACAAGATCCAATTATAATGTGATTCCCTAATGAGTAACGATAAACTACCCCACGCTAAACATCCAACTGGCTACAGATGGAAACCGCACACACCTGTTGAAATAGAAATGAATAAAACTGCACTTTGTATCAGAAGGGAGAACTGGAAGAGACTGAATGTGTTCAATTGATTGCATACTGGCAAGGGTAATACGACATTCCTTCGTTTTTCTTTACGAATAATTGCTGCAAATGGCTAGATGAAATTGCAGCAGACAGACATTTTATGTCAGAGCATTTAAGAGCTGCCATTCGATGGAGGAGAACTGCCTGACATGACGTTACTTATACGTTGTATAAGCTAAATTTGGTTATGTCCGCAATATTCGAGAGAGATGGAGAGAGAGAAAGAGAGCTCTGCTTTTGTCTAAATTTCCTTTATTCCATTTCACTTGAAACTGAATCAATATTGTAATGCTGTCGCTCTCTTCCTGCGTGTATAGGCACTAGACAAATGCAAATTTCATATCTTTTGTACTTCTAAACAAACACAGGGTTTTGGTCTGGAACGAAAAAGTAAATTATTCATTTAGTCCTGGTTCACTTAGCATTCACAATGTCATTTTTAACATCAAAACTAATAAAAAAAAATCAACAGGCAGGGTTTTGACAGCTTTCATGACATATTTTGCGAAGTTATCAAACATGCTATGTGCTGGACTAAATGTGTTCATTGTATGTGTGCATATGGTGATATTTTTACCGGCTGATATCTCACGGAGAGCTTATAAAATGTGTTAGGAGTCAAAACACTGCGCACAGAGATATGCTGAAAGGACTTGACAGTTTCGACACTTGTACCGAGCAGTAATAGGCAACACAGCTCTTATGACGAGAAGAACCAGGTATGCTTAAGCATTCTGTCATTTTAAGGGTCACATCTTATGACTTCATGTCCTGTTTTTGGTTTGTCGAGATGTTTTTGGTCCATGCTATGTTCAAATGCCAGTTGAACTGCACCAGAGTTTGTTTGGAAGCTTTTCAAGGTGTCCCAGTCCATTTGTTTGATGCGCACCAAGGTTCACGTGTTCACATACATTCAAACGAACCACACCAACCACAGTTTGACTGCAATTCAGTTTAACTAAGTACAAAAAGTGTTGGTATAGTGATGCACATGGTTACCCATGCAATATACTAAGTGCAGCATAAATGAAAAATAAAGAAACCACAGTATGTTTAAAAGAATCAGAAGGTTTGCTAAAAGTTTTGACAGAGCTGATATTGCAAGACTCCCAGTTGAGGGTTCAGTGATTTTTTATTTTTATTTCCTGAATCAGATTAAAAATAACATGGCTTGGTAAACTATTTTTGGGTAATGTGTTCATCTGGCATTCAAAATAAATAAAAAGCTCCGTAAATAGGATATATCTGTTGTAAAACTAACCTATACGCCTCTGAAGCAATTAGATGTTTTAAAATCATAACGTAAATAATCGACTGATTTCTGACCTGGCGTACGGCATATGACGAAAGTTGCATCATACATCGAGTCGGTCAGCCAAGAAGATAGAACTTGGCGTTCTCTCTGAAAATAACAAAAAAACCCATCAATCAGCTTTAGAGGACATGTAATAAACCCCAAAGAAATAAAGGATAATTTTATGTCGCAGTACCTTAATAAACAATTTAAGTAGCTTTAAAATAATGGCCGCTTTCCACAAGAATTATTAAGCTTGGAAGAGCCAGGATAAAAAACTCAGACTGTGTTTGTCTGAAAGAAGAAAGTCATATACACCTAGCATGCCTTGGGGTGAGTAAAATATGAGGTCATTTTAATTTTTGGGTGAACTATTCCTTTAAGTTTCGCCCCCACCACCTTTTTTTAAAGGATCTGCAATGGAGCGGTTGCAATAAATTATATTATTAAACAATCTGGAGTATTATGAATGGCGATGAGTTACATTTGCATATTGTATTGTATAAACAGCATTTTTATTTATTTTTTTACTTTGTTTATGTCAGAAGAGTTAATGAGGCTGTGTGTGGGAAAGAAAGCGCATGAGATGAAACCACTATCTGTAATAGTCTAAACATATACATTTTGTCTATATTTATTATATACATAAATGTATATGTACTTTGTATGTATTTAAATGTGAAAGTAAAATAAATACCAATTTTATTCATGTAATATCGTAATCTGCGTGAGCCTGTCAACGCATTACGTTCAAGATTAATTAGCCAAAATGTTCAACATTATTACTTTGAATATTCTTCTGGCATAATTTTTGCATCTAAAATGGAATGCATATTCAGGTCAGTTGCGACCTGTGTCCACACCTTTTCAGCGCTAATTCATCACTTTATTTAGTAAAACCTGACGGTACAATTCGCCAAAAGACATTTTGCTCTGGCACAAGCTGTTAGCAAAACAATCTTATGTGACATGAGGTCCTGTTTTTGCTTTATTTAGATGTCCACATTGTGTTCTCACAGTATTTTAGTTGAACAGCCACCTTTTTAAGGGTAGCCTGATCCATTGCTTGGTGTGCATCAAAGTTCAGATGGCAGTGCTTACGCTTATTACAATGAATCACACTTACAGAGCAATCACCCTGAGTTTAATTCAGGGGTGTCTAAACCTATTCTTGGAGAGTTGATGTCTTGCCGAGTCCAGCCAGTTAAACACACCTGAGCTAAAGTAACCAAGGACTCACTAGAAACTAGCAAGTGTATTGGACTTGCTGTAGCCAAAAACTGTAGGAAACTGCCTCCCAGGAGCAGGATTGGACGCCCCTGTAACAATTGAACCAAACCTGCCTAGTGTGCAGTCACCCTAAAAAGGGAAAATCAACATAACATTTAATGCAAAAACCTGCACCAGCTCTTGCGATTCAGTGTAATCAAGCACTAAATGCACTGGAATAGAGATACATCTTGTGTTTTAATTACGTTATTCATTAAACTCAGTGCTATTTGCATGATGCAATCAATACTGCGCTGTTCCTGACTGTGGAAAGTAGGTACTCAATCTAGCAACATGGGAATTTGCTCAGGCCCACACAGAGATATCTGCTGTAAGGAGGCAGCAGATTCAACATATTTAGGGCTGGCCGATTTTTGTGTGGTAAGGGTAGGTTTTCATGGGAAAACATCTCTTTGCGTTTTTGTGCACATCAAGATTCAGATCATTCATGCTTCTTTAAATGGCCCACACTAATAGAACAATTGCACCAGAGCTTGATGTAATCAAACCGAACCTGCCACATGTAAACATGCCCTAAAAGTAGAGAAACAAAAGTTCACTAAAAAGTTCCACAACTTTTAATGAAGCTACCTCCATCTCACAGCTGTTGTAATTTAATGTAAACAGGCACTAAATGCACTGGGAAAGCGATGCATCTTGAGTTTTTAATGCCATTATTCATAAAAGTCTAGCTATTTGCATGATGCAATCAATATCGCACTAGCACATCAACCCAACACATGGGGAATTGTGCCGTTCAAACCAGTTCAGCTCAGATTTTGTGGTAATGTTTTTGCATAATTTCTTTAGCGAATCGGGTGTTAAAACAACACACAGCAGGTGCACTTCAATCCTACCAAATTCCCCCATCAGACATCTCTAGAACTGTAGAGTCAACTGCCATCTTTCATCGCTAAACATGAATTTGAAAAGCAGTGGTAATCATTTTCATACATGAATATTTAATATGGCTTTTTTAAGTGCTTGCATGAGTGGCCATGCATGTGGTGTTGCGTTTGCAGGATGCTGGTATAATGTTATTTATGAGCATGCACATGTGAAAGGACTAAGCAACTGTAAACTTCCTTTGAGGAGATGGTTCCTGCTGGATGTATGGCTGGTTACCCTCTGTGGTTCAGGCGAAAGCCATTTGGAAGGAAGATGGATGACTCGAGGGAAAAATAAAACGTACCTTTGAGCATAAAAACCATTTCACTCTAAATAATTCAAAAGCCTTGCTGTTAATGTTGTCCCACTTCTTCAGATTGAAAGCCAAAATAACACGGAAAAACAACAACAAACCTGAGTGAAGACCTGCAGACTGTGGTGCAGAAGAGTAAAGTGAGATGTGACCTGGAATCTAATATACAATGTTCATTTAAAATTACAAGGCAATTCTGGGCAGATCTTACATGGAATAGTAACCTGGTTTAGAGCTACGAAATTCTCCATTAATATGAAGAGGTAAAAGTTGTCTTTTGGGTAGAAGAGAAAATATTTTTCTACTAAGAATACGCATTCTAACTTCCAAGTTTGGTTTTGCACTACAAATATCTATACAGTATAAATTTAAGAAATAAATAGACATAGATAATACACCTTCCAAAGTTCCCTGGAAAATGTATTTTAAAGTAAGAGAGGAAAAATCTACCAATTAGGTAAGAAAATATATATTTTTTAATTTTTTTATTCCTCCAGCTGACAAATTTATTTCTTGTTTTAAGCACAAATCTCACAACACTTGATCAAACAGTTAATGCAACACCAGCATGCAATAATCAATATGGTGAAAAGAAGTGAGAGCAGTGTCTATGAATATGAAATCCTGATTATATAATACTACACAAGAAATATCGGTTAGTTTTGGATTTAATACTGACCTAAACAATAATTTCTCAATAATTCCTTTTGTAGTGTCTGTGTAAATGTTTACAGATACTGCTGTGTCATTATTTGGAATGAGGTAGCACTTTGCTGCATGCGGTCTAATACTGTGGGATCATCAATTTCAGATTTATTCCATTCCATAACATCACATCAGGGATTTTAAGCAACAGCTGGGAATGAAACGGCTATGTTGACCGGAAGCTGTTGCAACGCTGTAGCAGAGAACATTAAAAACATTAAGGAAACGTAACTAAGATGCCGGAACACAGCACAGCATTCAGTTAAGAGGAGGACATTTATGCAATAACTATATTGTTCTTTTCACATGCCTACATATGTAGGTCTTTCTGTTTCTAGCAGTTGAAGTCACAAGCGCACAATATGAAAAAGAACTGCAGTTGGTGGCAACACCTTTGTCTAGTCAGGCCAGAATAAGCAGTAAAGTGAACCAAACCGTATAATGTTAGTCTGCAAGACTGTAGGAGAGAGATTCATTCTTTTCCATTGCGATGCTGCAGAGAGTCTCGTCCTGCCCTTCTCCAGGACATTAAAAGTCAGTGAGATCTTGCGCTGTGGCCTTTGGAGCAGCTTTGATGGATGTTATGAGCTAATGCCAGAATGACAGAAAAGCTGATGGACCGCATTCAGAGATCCAGTGCCTTCAGGTACTGACCTTTAAACCTGACGTTCGCAGTGTAATATATGAACACATGTGAGTCTTTCACACTCCAGACAAATGTACGGGTACATCATAAGAATGAAGAAGGCATCGTTTAACATGAATGAAACACATTAGAGCAGAACCAGCATAGAACAGATTACATTTACATGTTTATATTGGCAGGATAGACTTCTTTTAGTTGTGGTCAAGGTGTGCAATCATGCTTTTCGGCAATAACAAAAACAAAACTTAATAAAAATGTATAAAAAGACAATAAAACAAGGCACTGGAAGTGCATTTAACAACAAACCTGTAAATGTTTATATAAGTAATAATAAAAAAAGTAAGTACTTTATAAGTTAATTACAAATAAATAATAATATTAAATAATACAACCAATTAAAATGACAAGTGAATGTAATAAATGTAAATGTAAACAAAAAAAGCTAGTTCAAAAGACCAGAAACTCTCAGAAAAGCTTGTGCATGTATATTTGTACATTTGTTTGTTTCAAATGATGCTTGGGTTCATATTTTGTTAATGGTATTTATCAGTTTTGGAGCTATTGTATGCTGATGATTAGCTCTGCTCAGTTTTTTAACAACAACAACAACAACAAACAAATAAATATTTGCATGTATGTTTGAGGCAAGAAAAGTTGCTTGAATAAGTACTTCCCATGTTTAATTATCAAAACATGATTAAAATGGAGATTTTAAAGTCACATTTTTCCACATATATTTAAGCACGTGCCAAAATTTCAAAATCCACAGTATTGTGATAAAATTTTTCATCTGTGTTTCATATTTAATTTCTACAGGCATGTGCACGGGCACTTCATGCGACATCTTATATCAGTCAGACGGCCTCATTCACTATTCAAAGTTTGCTCATTTCTTTTTAAATGTTCATCCTTGAAGTCACCGAAGACTGTCTGAAAGATCACCGTGTTCTAGATCATGTTCTAATTCTCAGGCAGTGTTTGACTAATCAGAGCTGCAGCAAACCCGGAGCGCTCAGCCTCTCTCCAGCCTGACCACTGCTCTAAAGCCAGCAGTAATTGGACCTCCAGGGAGGAGAGAAGCTGCTCATGTGACTGCCGTCAGATTCTCTGGGGTCCCGCTACAGCACCACGGGCGGTACGAGAAAGAGTCTTCGAATGCAAACAGCCAGAAAGCCAAAAACAGCTTAGAAGCGGCGTGCAAATACTGTTTTCTTTCCCATTCACGCTTCTAATATACGTGCCGTGCATGTGATCAGCAAACCAGCGATGCAAGCGTCCCGAAAAGGATTTGTCTTTTTCCTTTGAGAGCTTTTATTTGAAAACTGCCGTATTTAAAGGAAGAGTCTATCCAAAAATGGAAATTTGCTGCGAATGTACTCACCCCTCAGGCCATTTAAGATGCAGAAGAGTTCGTTTCTGCATGGGAACAGATTCGGAGGACTTGCTCACCAATGGAAGTGAATGCAGTGAATGGGCGCCGTCAGAATGAGAAACCAAATGGCTAATTAAATAATAATAATAATAATAATTGAAAAAAATCACAATAATCCACTAAATCTTCATGGTTGTAAAAAACAAATCTATCAACAAGTCCCCTATCTATAATCCTTTATTGTCTTAAAAATGTCTGAATCAGGAGAGAAATATGCAATCTAAACAAGTAAATCAATAGATTATGGTGTGTTGTGTGATTTATTGATGTTTTAATTCAGCTGTTTGGACTCTCGTTCTGACGGCACCCATTCACTGCAGAGAATCCATTGTTGAGAAAATGACGCCAGGCTATTCTCTCTGTTCTGTTGAAGAAAGAAACTACATTTTGGTTGGGCTGAGTAAATTTCCAGCAAATGTTTATTTTGGGGTGAACTATTTCTTTAAAACTGTTTAGTGCAGCGAAATCTGTGCCTGAAAAAGTTTCAGTACTTGTGAGACAGAGAGAAGGACAATCATAAGGGACCGCCTTCGCTATAAAGAGATTTCCTAAAGTAATTACGCTCTCTAACAAAGGCCTGGGAAATTGAACCATTAATTACAATGCTGAGAGGCACAAATACAATCTGCTACAGCCAGTTTTAGGGATGGCAAAAGCTCGATTGTATCTGTTTTCTGTAATGAGAGATTTGGCTGGGAGCAGATGAGTATTCCATTCCAGCCATCACATTGTAATTTCAATAAATTATCTCTGTAGATGCAAAAAATAATAACTAGGCACTGGATGTCACTGAGACATCGGTTCATGTGTGTTTCTAGACCTCCGTTTCTTTGCTTCAGACCGGTGAAAAAGTAATGGATTTTTAGGGACAGAAGGTTTGTCCATTTAACATTCTGCTTAACCTGGACCAAACAAATTCAGCTAAACAAGTAGAACTTATTCAGGGCTGAACTGTGTGTTGAAGTGAAATTAACCGGTCAGTCAGCATCTTCCTCATCAGCATCCAGGTAATGTATAGTGCTCAACATTCAAAGCGGATCAAAAACTTTCATCAAAGCTGTCCTAAAACCAAAACAATACAAAATGTTATGATCCACTTCAAATGTTGACTACACTGTAGATCATAGACACGTCAAGGCAAGCTTCACAGAAAATTATGAACATGATAGTGTTTGTAATATTTTAATATCCTCTAGCATTATGGTTGCATTTAGCTGATTAGATCTTGGTAATAATATAATTACATTTTGTAACGATACAAGCAATCAAGCATCTGCAATTTGCTATATATTATATATTGCCCAGTGCAATTATTCTGTGGTTGCTTGCATTGTCTTTTGAAATAAATTGCACTTGCTTTGATATTTTGTTATCTGTGCAGTGTTGCTAAAGTGTCGAAGTGCTTTCTGAAGGTGCTGTTTGTGCTTTATTGCTCTAGTCTGAGTAACCTGCTTGCTGTAACGTCTCAATTTCCCTTGGGGGATCATTGAAGTGTTCATCTTATCTTGTTCTCAAAGACCTTTCACAACGCATTAAAAATATTTATTGCTATTGGTTCGTACCTCAACAACACAAGACAAACCAGCGTACATTAAAGTCCCCCTGAAATCAAAATGAAAGGTCTTTGGGTTTTAGTATCAAGATATTAGCCTTAAGGTTATCTGTGCTCCAACAATGATAAAATTTGTATTTAGAAGATATGAGCGTTCAAAACTTACAGATTCTGATGGTGTATTTCTTTCTTTTCTCAACCTTGACAGTGTAATTTACTTGGCAGTCAATGGGACGATCACAAACCGAAATATCTTAAAGTCTGTGTGAAGTCAATATTAAATGTCTGTTCTGGGTTTGTCACACCACAGAAAGATGTGTTATTAAGCACCCAGCCAAATTGCTAAAACAGCCGAATGCTAAAAAAAATAAATAAAATAAGGTCTTTTATTTTTTAAGGTAAGGGGGTGTGTCCGCTCGTGGTGCTGAAACCACACCCACTAACGCCAAAACTGCAGTCTCTCTCAGCTGTCTTCCTCAAGCGTCTTCATTTAAATAAGGAAACTAAGCTCAGTTGTAATGTAATGTAATGTTAAATAATGAAGACATAGCTAGATAGCAAACTATAGGCTATAGTATTTAACGGTTATGACAGTAACGGATGAACCACTGATGCATATTGAGCATCTGCTCTCTCTAGCTCTCACTGTACTGATGACTGTGCAGTCAGTGCTGCTTCAAGTCGATCACAGCTCTTATAGTTTTGCAGGAGGGGTAGTGCACGGTGGCTTCATTGCGTCACTGAGCTCCCATTTAGAGCCGCCCAATAAATCCTGCTCACGCAAATGCTGAAAAGCCGTTAAGCGGTATAACTAAACCATAAGGTATTACATAGTTCACAGACACAAATTTTTCAACAATGCATTTCTAACATTTTATAATGTGTTTACAAACAATTCTCAAAATTGACTTTTTAAATTGTGTTTCGACTGGGGTATCCGATTAATTTAAATTACTATTATAGTATGCCCTTACTGTAAGTATATTTTTTCCTCAAATTAGTTGGTCCTCAAGGTAGCAGCATTGGCCCAAGCCATTGTTTCACTGTCAGAAAAGAAACAGACAGAACAGCAATGACAAACTACTATAGACAGAAACAACAATAGTGCTGATGAGCACTTTTGTGAGATGATCAACAGCAACCCTAACCCTAAATCAGTTAAAGAAGGACATTTTATTACTTATAAGCTCCAGAGAGAAATTAGTACTAACAACCGGCCACTTGTCAAGAATTAAAATTTCTACTGTCTGTGTTCAAGCAAGCTATCAAATGAAGTAAAAAATGGTTATGATGAATGGAACTCCACAGAATAACACGTAATTCATTGACTACCATTGGTTAGAATCACAACGCTACTAGAGACTCACATGCACAGCACGTACAACAGAGTGGACACTGGTAGTGCTCATTAAAACATGAAATCAGAGTTAATAAGGTCAAGGGGCAAAAGTACATTTCAAAATGTGATCAAATTAACACAATGCATACTGGGAAAGAATTACTGAACTATGACCCAGGTTGCTATATATATACACACATACAAAACAATTTAACAATCTGTTTTGAAGGGGTCATTTGATGCGATTACAAATATTCCTTTCTCTTTGGAGTGTTACAAGCTGTTAGTGTATAGACACGGTAAGATCCCTAAAGCTGTAAAGATTTGAATTTCAAACCTACTTTGTTCATGCTTCCAAAAGAGGACATAACTAGAAATCAATTGTCAAGTTGTATTCACGACACTCTTCCAAAACAGTTCAACCCAAATAGTTTGTTCAGCTGATTCCTAAAACCTATAAAGCAGCCTATGGCTGTGCGCAGAGTCTATGGGGCAATTCTAACTCTGCAAGGACAGTCTGGTACTTCTGACTCACAACCTTTAACCCGATCACGAATGCAGCTGGCCAGTCAGAGCATACCTCACTTATTTAGAACGATGAGCTTTGTACAAATCAAAGCGGAGCTTAAAGGTGAAACGATAATGTACAGTATATGGAAAATAATGTTTTTTTGCACCTTAATACATGTAAACACATTGCATTATACCAAATACACAAAATAATGTCTTATATAATATAAAATAAAATCTTTTTAGCAACATCATTTGTCCCCTTTAAATATGGGCGATATGAAGGTGTTTCAATACTGGAGATAATGCCAAGTATCAATGTTTTAAAGGATATTCTCTACAACGTTCACTTCCTTCTTTAATTATGTATGAACATAGTTTTAAAAGACTCTCGTTGAAGGCAAGTGATAATGTTTTTCTTTCACTGATGTCTGGTTCAGTGATGAGGAGCATCTTAATGGACCTTTCTGGTTTTATCCGGTCTGACCTTGCTTTGTCCTGAGAAAGAAATTGGGATTGTTGGGTGGGAGACATGTTGGGGATCGAGAATCCAATCTGAACACCACAGTCAATCGATCTAATGTCACCTTACATAAAAAAAAATAAAAAAAACACAAAAGAACCACAGAAGCTTTTGGTTTTGCTTTAGTATAAATCAAGATGATGAAACTTTTTATAATAAAACTGTCTGATTACCTCAGGGCTCAGGTTTTCTTTCCGTGGCTTTGCTGTAATAGAAGGGCACATATCTTTATTTGTGTCAGCCTAGGGAGAAAGCATGATTATTAAACCGGGTTTTCAACTGGTTTTGCTTCAAGACTCAGGTTTTACATTGGACATCAAAGTGACAAAACATAACCTGCATTTATTGCAGTTCGGGCCGTATTTTCCTTTATAATGCAGCGTTTTGTTTCATGCTCTCATCCTCAAAGTATTTTGACTTTCCTTCTATAATCTCAGAGAAATTTGAGCTTAAAAATACAGCCTTGTTTCGATGTACAACCTATGACTCAAGTCTTGTTTTTTTTCTTAATAAACGGGAAGCACATTGAGAAAAATGATATAATAAGCCCTATTTGAACGGAACTAGTTTTACACAAGGGGTCGTTAGAGAAATTTTTCTGTCAAAGACTTACTTAGTGATTTTAATCCTGTCCGAATCTGCCACGTCTGTGTTTTTCGCTCACAACCTGTGATAATTCCAGAGAAAATTACTAGACTTTTTTCAGCAAGCTCAGTGAAAAAACAAATCCGGTCCGAATGCGATGTCTGCGATTGCTGTTAAACATGGGTTTACTACAAATAAAAAAATACAATAGTTAAATTAAAGTAACCACAAATTAACATAGTTTTTCTGTGCTAGGCATTTAGGTTCGCAAAGGTATTTTTGAGACTATACTAATTATAATCCATCCGAATAGCTATGATATATAATAAGCATGATCTCTGTAACGCCCAGATGTAAAAAACAGAGCCTCCCACCTCTGTAACAAACATGGAGATGTTAATCCTGACTGAAATGTTACATAAAAAACACAGACGTCAGGTTTTAAGAATCGAAATGCACACATAGTTTAGAAAACTAGTCCCATCCGAATAATAAAGGCATACAACTTTTTACCCAAGGCTCCCACAGGACTCTCTATTTGGGCCAATGCTATTTTTACAAGACTATTAGTGAGGATCACTATTCTGTTAATTAATTCTGTTTTTCTTCATTGCCGATAAGCTATTGAGTCTTTTTCGTCGGCTAGCAGCTATTTAATGTTTGCAAGCGATAAAAAAATTGGTACATAAAAAGGCCGTAAGATAAGAATGATCAAACACCAATATTTCTCGACTAACTGCTCCCTTTAGGATACAGCAAGAGAGACAGAAGAATCTCAGCCACAAAAAAAATAAATAAAAGAGCTGAATAGAAATCGGAGGGATGTATGAGAGGATCTAGGAGGAAGAAGAGGACACAGAAAGAAAAGCTCTTCGAAAAGAGTACAAGAAGAGAGGAAGCTCTGAGGAAGAAGAGAGAGGGATAATCACCCCCCTGTGTGGGCGGCAGAGGCTTCCTCTAATGAGAATGTGGTGGGTGTTCAGCCGGAGTCGTGACTCGTCTGTTCTCTAGTATTGTCTCTGAGAGTTTCCCAGAGCACTACAGAAAGCGCAATATAACACCAATCAGCCAATCGCAACAGCTCTGCTGATTCAGATGTCACAGTTCCTTAATTAGGACCGCTAATTGGACCCACTCCATCAGATAAGGAGACCTCCTCGTACACTGACCTTTTTGCTATTTCTGTGCCTGCTGCTCTGCTAAAGTCCTTCAAAGATTCTGAAATACAATATAAAGTCACACATATATATATATACACGGTCTCTGTGTGTGTGTATAAATATATAAAATGTATAATATAACTTTATGTAATGCTATGTAATTATGTATTATGATCAGCATAATGCAAACTGCATTTGTTTTACTATAATATTAATGTAACATCATATAATGTTTATCTAGAAATATATTTTATTACATGAATACTATTACATAAAACCATAATAAGCCATTAAAAGGGCAACCTCTGAACTATTTTCTTCTGAGCTTTCCAGTCCATCTCGACTATCCTTTTGAATAAAGTTAGAAGAGTCCATAAATTATTCAAATATACCGTGCTACTGCACTTCATGCACCATGAATTAAAGCTTATGTGTGTAATTTTCTGCGCCACTAGCAGCACCAAATGAAATTGCAAAACTAATGACTAATGTTTTCGAGCAGGTTTCCAAAACAATCGCCCCCATCTGTCGTCGCGGTGTGCCATTCGCATTATCTTAATATCAAAGACAAAAAAAAAAAGCGAACGTGTAATCTTTCTTTAGTGTTTTATTTACACAGAAACGCAATGCGATTTGCATTTAATACGTTCTATTTATGGCTTTCGCGAAGCATATGGATCCATTTGTCGAAGGGATTGATGTGCTACTGGTTTGTGCAAGTGTTAAATGAAAAGCCTGGTATGTAAAGATGAACTTGAAAGCAGAGTTAGCTACTCTAATTAGCGATGGGAAGATAAAAGGCCATCATCCATAATTGAGCGTGGCGGTAGTATCCTGTCATCCCCTGTTCTTAAACTTTTTCCAGAAGTTCAGAACAGTTTGAGTACTTGCCCTCTTTCATCTGATAAAGAACCAAATTCGTTTCAACTTCATGCATGTCACCTGCAAGGATTGTAGAGGGAAATTAAATCTCTGGCCTTTGTGCACACCCCTGCTATAAACAGCTTTATGTGTTTGATTGTGTGCGTGCCGGTATATGTGTGCGCTTGTAACTTCGAGTAGCCGCGGGGCATGCGGTAAACACTGGGTCTCCGATGGATTAGTTTGCCGCGGCTGTCGATTTCATGCTGAGGAAGAAACAGGTGCTGCCGTAAACTTTATGCAGAGTGTCAATCGATATCCTAAAGCAACACACCGGTAGCGCATCACAATCCGACTCCTGTTGTGCAATCATTGTCAGGTCTCATCAAAACAAAGGGAAGGTGTGCTACTTAAATTTCAAGTCTCCGCTCTAGGTGAGATTCTTACATTTACATTTTAAGGGATTCAGCAAACAGCGTTGTCCACTGGAGCTGTCCTTTTATTTCTCAAGCGAAACAACTTGCGCTTGACGGTAGGCATTCGGCGACTTGATAAGTGCTTTAAGACTTTTTGTGATCGATAGCATTTAAACACGTAAGGATACCAAGAATAACATTTTTTAACAAATGTTTCAAATATTGAACTATTATTATTATATTATTTAAATATTTTAAATATTTATTAAAATATTTTGCTATTTAAATATATATTATTATTTATTATTGTATATATTATTAATATAAATAATAATATAAAACAGCAACTATTATTATTATTATTATTATTATTATTATTATTATTATTATTATTATTATTATTGATGTTGTGTTTAAATTTATTTTGATATTTTTATAAGTGTTGTCTAAAGAGTTTTATGTCTGTGCCTGAAGATTTAAACCCCTTTTTGGAATGATGCATAAAAAGTGGTAGACATGTTGGAAATAATGCTTTAAAAATAGTGCTTTATATAATCTTTATATCTCTTCCAACATGTCTACCTCTTTTTATTCCCCATTAAAAAAATAAATAAATAACTGAAATAATAAGTACTAAAATGCTAACTAAAAAAAGCAAAAAAATTGCAAAAAATTATTGAATCATATGTGTGTGTGTATATATATATATATACACACACACACACACACACACACACACACACACATATATATAAAACCAAATAGAAATGCAAAAGTAAAAGAACATAATTTTAAGTATGAAAATAATACTAAAATAACACCTGTTTGGAATATATAGAATTTTTTTTAGATTGCCAAGATGAAATGAAGGGCATGATCCAGAGTAAAGTACTGTTGTATGGTGTCTTGTTCATCCATAACGGAGCAAAGTTGATCTGAAAGAATGGCGGGACGGCAGGCAGACATTTGACCAAGTTGTTAATGTTCATGCCATAGTATTCAAATAAGGAGATGGCAGCATTAGAAAGCCTTATAGAGGTTAAGTGCCACTTTACCCTGTGTCTCCTCCTGAATTGCATTCACTGAGAGAGCCTCTCTGATGCTGTGAATCTCAAAAACGTTGTGCGAATGTGAATTAGGGTGAAACCGTTGGGCTATGGATGTTAACAGCTTTGTAAGTAGCTTTAAAGTAGTGTCACAACCCCATCCCGTCCCCCTACCGTCAGTAAGACGACATCCACAGAAATCACTGAGCTTTCTAAGAGCAGGATCGTGGAATTGTTCGCCCCAGTGCTTCTCAGTAGTTTATTGCATCACTGAGCTCTAAGTTTACGCAGGTAATCTTAGCTTTGCTAACAATGTTAATTATACTTTCATTGAAATGTAAAAGAGAGCTCTTGCAGATTATTAAATCACATGCTTATTTGTGCAATACATTTAAAGAAATGTTCACCGTAGCATTATTCTAAGTAGCATTCACTGTACTAATCCTGCAAAAGATATGTGCTGTCTGTACATTATTTACATTTTGAATATGTACAGGATGCCTGTATTTGAGTTGCACTCAAGCACTCTCTATTCTAATTCTATTCTAATTCTATTCCTCCATTTGCTTCAATTGTCCTCATTTGTAAATTGCTTTGGATTTAAAGAACATGGTTAAATGTAAACTCATTTTTTTATTTATTTTTTTGGAATGCTCAATATTTACATAATCTAATAAACTTAACACAGTGCATATTTGTCCCATATAATTGAAATGGGTTTTATTATATAATATTGGTTGGTTTTATTGAAATAATCATAGTTTCTAAGTGCATTTAATTGCTTAGAATCAGCAAACGTGTTAATTGTGGAAACAATTCTATTTATTCAGTAAAAAAAAGGTGTGAACAAGCAAATTTAATTTGGTTAAAATGCATAAAATTGAAACAAATTGGATTATATTGCATATTTTAAAAACCCAGATACATATAAATAATATCATTTCAATTTAAAAACTATTTTATGTAAAAATAAATTAAATGAAATAAAAAATACACAATTATATATATTTTATAACATATTTAAAGCATAAAATACTTAAAATATACAGTTATTCTTTTTTTTTTTTTTTTTTTTTTTTTTATCTTGTTATATATTTTAAGTATTTTAATAGTATTTTAAGTATTTTATTTTTTAATAGTTGAACGGGCCTACCAAACACCTAAAGGTAAGCTGTTTTTTTTAAATCTGGATTCAAAAATCCAAACCAAAACAAAAAACCTTATTCACTGTGATGAGGTTAAGTGTCTTAGTACTCGCTAGACTATTTTAAAATGCATGTCTGCATCTCAGTCAGAAAAAGTAACCAGCGGAGAATAGTCGATGCCAATTTTTCATTCTCGTTTGTGTAAAGGGCATATGAACTAAGCCGCCCACAATCCCACGACCATCCCACCTCCTGCTCTGTGTTTCCACTGTTCTCTCTCCAGCACACCTGCATGCCACGACTGGGCTCAACGCCAGCGGCCACAACCGCACGGACCGCCAGCTTCACCCACCCGCACCTCTCACTACACATCTTTCGCTAATTTCAAATACATGTCCTTCTGGGCTAATTTCCCGTGAATTTGTGATTTGGCCACATTTTTTCCTTACCACCAGATGTGAAACACTGCATGAAAAATAATTAAAAACAATCACCGTTTCGTAGTCCACCTTTCGAGTTACTCAACGTAAAGGTATTTTTCCTGCCAGCTTAGAATAAATTTAAAGAGCATATGGTGTTCCTGTTTGCTTGTTTTCATTCTAGTGAGTTTGTGTTCTGAGGCCTGAAAATATTTAAAGTAGGCATGAAACAGAAATAGTGATCTCTGTTTCGCCCCCAATTTGAGTTATATTTGAATTAAATGGCTTTTTTGTCAGTCCAATGTAAAACTGGCTTAACGAATTGCATATATTTGGTGTTGTGACATAATGAATGATGTTTCCGGGTTCGAGCCTCCACTTCTTTGTAATTGAAAATACTGTCAGCGCTATTTACAGCAGGCTTTTAAGGTTAAAGTTACCCAACTATGGGTAATGAAGGGTTCATATTTTGGTTTTGGGAGTCCCCAACAACAGGTCGACATGCATGCAAGGTCAAAAAACACTTTCATTGTTCCAAACGATTTATTGAATAATTCGTTTTTTCCAGATTCCTCCTTTGTGTGATGCTAATGCAGTGATTGGTCGATTGGTCTCATTTTCATTTCATCTTGCATGTAATGCCTGATAAAGCAACCTTCCTGTGCAGCATAACCCGGGGAAACCCCTACTTTTATCACTCCAAAATTGGCCCCTAGTGGCAAAGGAAAAAATTAGCATTTTTATGCAGACCAATGAAAAAAGACCAACAAGTGGGCAGGCAGTATGCTGTTTCATGTTCAAGTAAACGTTTTAAAAATGATTTGTTTTGAGAGACAATAACTTTATGGATAGTGCACTTTCAGATTTGCAGGATGAAATGTAATTTTCCAAATTCACAAATATTTTATCCTTGCCATGTTTACTGTATGTTTATAAATCTATCTATCTATCTATCTATCTATCTATCTATCTATCTATCTATCTATCTATCTATCTATCTATCTATCTCTTTTAAGAAAAAACATTGTGAAAAAACCATCATACTAGATACAGAGTGACTGATATTTACATATATTTTAAGAAGTCTGCTGTAATCAGACATTATATCATACTACATCAGCCGTACAGTATCAAACGTGATACCAAAAACAAAACGAGCAGATTGTTTAGTCCAGACGAAATTATTTTTGTGTTACAGGAGTTTTTACCAGCTCTTACGTTCATGTGCTATTATTATTTGCGATTCTTTATCCCAGGCTAATTCCCAGCTCAAAGCTGATACTATAATTAATTATGTTTATCTCCAGCCTTTTTACATCAGCTCTTTAAAAGTTTTAATACATCCAGAACACATCAAGGACGTTTTCCTCCTCCACGGGCATCTTATCCATTCAAACAGTGTCTTTTTTAGAACGGCTTCCTCTTCGTCTTCTTCTGACCCCAAAACATCTCTCGAACAACACTGGTATTATTCCATCCCCGAGTCTGTGGTCTACCTTCCTTTCATCATGATGAAAACAGTCCAACTGTTTGCTCTGCCTGGCCTTCACTCTGCACTAATGGAGGGCACCTGGAGTTCTCCCCGGCCGGCCTGCCCACCACGGTAATGGCTGCCTCTGTGAAAAAGATCTTCCTTGTAGGGAGAATGTAGATGACACAAACTAGCGCTCTCGTCTCTCCCATAAGGGCTGTCGCTCAGGGGAGGTGTTAAGTAACCACAGGCTTGCCGGCGGGGTATAATTGTAAGGATAGGACGGTTTACGAAACGTAAATAACAGGAGTTGAATTCGGTAAAGAATAGACTGGGGCTCGTGGACATGTGTGACATTCAGTGTCCCTAGAAAAATAAAGGGCTCGGTTGTTTACCAAATGAAACACAACAACAGCATGCTGTGAGTCAGAGCAGATGAGGGTGTACACTGGAGAAAAAAAAATTTATATATATATATATATATATATATATATATATATATATATATATATATATATATATATATATATATATATATATATATATATATATATATATATATTTTTTTTTTTATATATACACATATATATGGTTTTACTCAAGCTAACAATATTTGTTTAACATCACTGAATCAATCTATACACTCTACCGGTAAAAAAAAAAGTACAATAATTATGCTACGCTTATGCTTTTGTAAATAAAAAAATATATATTTTGACATTTCTTTTTATTGGAAAAAGTACAGGTAAAGTATTAATATTGTAAACCATTGTTATTATTTTTAAACAATGTATTAAAATGTTATTAATAATCATATGCAAAACAGAACTGCAGTATTCACTGTCGCATGAACCTTCAGATGTCATTGTGTTATGCTGATTTGTTGCTAATATTTATTTATTTTTGAGGAAACCATAATCTTTCAAAAGATGGGGCTATGCAGGGTTTGTTTTGGTTTGGGATAGCATGGGATTACGTCAGACTTTACATGAATTGCATTCTAAAATAAGTTTTTTTTTACATTTGCAGTACTGTTTCAAAATATCACCTGCATAATAAAATATAAATCCTTAATAAAACTACCTTTATGGGTTAAATCAGGTAGCTCTTAACGGTGACCAATTTTGTGCATATTTCAGGAAGGATAAATGAGGAAACCGGTGATGTAACCTTAACATGAACTACATCAACAAACCAGTCATCCAAATGATCTATGTCTGGCTGAGCCCAAATAAATGAGTAACTCTTTATATATGTAATGATACAGATCCTGACAGATTTTCGAGCATCTGCCAACGTATATAAAAAAGTAAAACCTGCTTTTAAAATCAAATAAAACCCGAATTCTTTATCATGAGACCTCATCACTCTACTTCGCCGGCCACCCAGTTAAAATGAGCTCTGTGTGCTTCTTTTTGGTGGGTTACATCATGACGCTCGCTGTATTATTACATGTCTCGCACATCATTATATTACGAGTTGTGTGTGAGATAATTGGTACCACAGCTCACCGTTAATGTAGTTTGAGGCGAGTGAGAAAAAGACACACAAATCTTGCAAAAATGTTTTTGCTTTCACGTATCAATTAGAGGAGTAGATCAAACTATTTTTTTTGTTTTTTTGTGGTATATTCAAACTCTTCTGATGCTGACTCTGATGTTTGAGGAAGAGCCAGAAAAAAAAAAACATGAAATCAACACAGGAGTTTTGTGGCTTTAAGTTTGGTCATTTTTATGCTCGCGTGCTACGATTAAAATATATTGATAAATGCTTTTCATTTTGATATTCATTAAGAACCCCGGTTCCAGCACGTTATCGCTAATAATAAGAAATGTTTCTTAAATCAGCATATCAGAATGATTTCAGAAGGATCACGTGACTTTGAAGACTGGAGTAATGATGCTGAAAATCCAGCGTTGCATCACAGGAGTAAATTATATTTCAAAATATATTAAAATAGTTTCACGATCAATCAATTAAATGCAATTTTTCCCATATTGTGAGAGTCATTTTGCATTCAGCAGAAGGAAGAAAGAACTCAGGGGTGAATAAATCTTTTTGGCTGCACTATCCCATATAAGCTGAAGATTTGTCATATAAAGTAGTGCACCACACAGTATGTTATATGGTTCAATATCTTATGTGGTTATATGGTGTGTGTGGGAGGGGGATCTGTCACATCACAGCAGTGACAGGCTGACAGTGACAGGAGCACTACACCTTCAGCAGCGGTTCAACTCACACACACTGGTCTGCAGGTTTTAATTTTGCTATATAGAATGACAAAATGCCTACATACTCTGTCCAAATAACTTTTGCATTATTAGATTTTTTTATTTGAAGTGCCATACTGTTTTAAATTGTTGTTGTTTTTCCAAACACATTGCAATTTTTTTGCGTTTTTGCTAAGTAAAATTTTTTCCCTGATTTACAGAAGACACCCATTAAAATGACATTCACTGTAACAATTTTGTTAAGAATATTTACAACAACAACAACTATTTATTGCATGTTAAGAGACTACTTAAAATACTGATTATTTTAAATTTTGCAATTTAGAAAATGTGCAACTATTGTAGGTTTGGCCCATTTGCCTGTAAGATTTTTTCTTCTAATTTAAACCTAAATAAAAATGAATATGTTCCATTTTATTCTTTTATATATATTTTTAATATGTACATTTCAGAAGTATGTTGCTTGAATGTACACTGAATGACAATGTAATTCGGTCACACTTTATATTATGTGGCCTTAACTACTTGCATAAAAAAAATAAGTGTAATGTACTCACTGTGTTCATATGTGATTTATTCTTATTTTCACATTCTCCAAAATGATATATGACTTGTTGGAACAGTACAAAAAATGAGTAAGCATATCTGATTTTGAGAAGTTAAACATTACAAAGCAAAATCATCAAGCGATGTTGCATATTTTTTTTATAATAATTACTATATTATTAATCACAACATAGCTATTTTTTATTTTATATTTATTATTAAAAATAAAGAACAAGAGCAGTGATCCTGTCTTTTCTTTTAATGAAATACTACTATAAAACCTACTGTAGTGCATGGATCAAATATAATGTTACACTTTAGATTTTCCCCCAAACCAAACGTTCATATAAGACATGACAGTTAAGGCCACTAAGCGGGACCCAACATTCTTTAAAATATCATCTTTTGTATTCAACACAACACAAAATCTCATACAAGTTCAGAACAACATCTGGGTAAATTATGACAAAAATCTATTTAAGGCCAATTCATACAAGAACGGTAATTATAATGATAATGATAACAATTAAAACTAATGATGACAAAACTGCAGCACACATAGAATAAACAAAATGTCATCATGCATTAATGTGGATGCTAATTTAGTTATTGTTATAGCTATCTTGTTATTGTTCTTGGTGTGAACAGGTCTTTAAACTAGAGTACCCTGGGCAAATTAATATAAATATTCATTAGTGTTATCTAATGTTTCTGTAAACACCCAGTGCAACAAGAAATGATAAAAAGTAAAGAAATAATAATGTTACAAAATAAAATGAAATAAATAAAATGAATAAATAATTAATAAAATAAATTAATAATTTAAATTAATAAAATTAATTATTTTGACATTTTCTAATTTAAAAAATCTTGGTGAAAAAAAATAGCATGTTTATCACAAAAAATATGAAGCAACACAACTGTTTTTAACACTGATAATCAGAAATGTTCTTAAGCAGCAAATCAACCAATTATGATTTCTGAAGCATCATATGACACTTTCATGCATACTGTATGTTATATGATAACATATCTGTATAGTAAAAAAAAGCAAAAAATGAAACTAGAGAAGGCATTATTAATTCAATTCTGAGCTGTATTTTACTCTCTCCCATATATGATGTCTCATTTTTAAGCAATTAAAAACATTTAAATAATTCAGCATGTTCCTCCCCATAGGGTTTTACTCAACGTCTCTCTCTCCGTTCACCGAGTCTCATATGTTTAGTCCGCTTACTCCATACGAACCCATTTTAAATTAGGCACATACGGATAAAGGTCCTTTTTCCGCTTTGATTTGGTAATTAAGCTCTCATGTTTTCACGTGTGCTGATAAATATTTACGTGGGCGACAATGCTGAGAATATTCATCTCGCTGTATTTATTATTAGACGCGCCATCTGTGTGTCTCCCCGCTCCCAAAAAAACGAACGAATATAAAAAGTCGACAATGACCTTTCAAGCTTCCGCAGTACTCAATCAGCCATGTTTGTTTACAACTTCACATTTCAAACGATTTAATAAATTGCAACCGCAATCAATGAGATATCAAGGACACCTCATCGCCACCCATTGTCATTCAGATTTTTGCACTGCAGTATTTAATAAAAAAAAAAATTGAACTTTGGTTGATGGAAAATCAGGGTCTTGTCCGTATAAAAACGAAATACGATCTTGTCCGTATACAAGGAACTGACATTGTAGTTCAAGAAGAACAGGCTAATAGATGGCAGGTAACAACTGCTTTGAAAGCAAGGCACTCCGGAAAACAGGAAATGGCGCCGCCCTCAAGAAAAATTGCTATAGAATACTGTTGATTGGGCAGCATGTCGAGAGAATCAGAGCGAGGCCTTTGATCGAGCAATGCAAAGAACGTCAAGTAGAAATGAATGCGAGGAATCTTGGGTTGTTTTCCTATACCAAAGGATTCTCCCCTGGGATACTGAAATGTCACGAAATTTTGCTTTTGGATGTGCGGATCACCACCAACTTCAGAGTGCCTGAATAAAAGAGGCGCTTGGTTTATGCGCAGTGAACCGTAGAAATGAACTGCCTTAAAAAAAAACACATCACCCCCTTCCTTCTCCCTAACTGAATAAATATTCTCAGAGCTGCAAAATAACAATGTCAAGACACCCCGTATTTTTTTTATTAACTTCTGCAAAGCAAATCCTGGATTTCTTCTCAAATTGTACAGCAGTGTCTAGACGTTGTGCTCTGAGCTGTGCTGCCAGGGAAAATAGTTGAATATATTCCAAACGTGGAAGAATTTTAATGAGCACAGAGCTGTGTAATGTTGACATTAAACCATGATGGATTTCACCGTATAGTCATGGAACAGACAATCTGACAATTGGGTTTTATGCTCAAAAAAATGGATTTGCTTAACCAGGTAGAGTCTTGTGTATCCGATAACCTCTGTAAAATTCTAATTTCAATAAACAAACACATGGCAGGATCTTATTTTGCATAATGAAATGGAGCGCTGACGTGAGGAAAGATGGGATTCCGGTAATTCAACCTTTGTCCCTGCGTGTCGAGTCCATCTGTCTTTAAAAGAAAATGAATCTCCATGAATTTGGTGCTAATCAAGATTGTGGTCCGACAAAGCCAACAAAACTTCACGGAAATGTTCACCCAAGAGTTATTTACACATCCTGGTGTTGTTCCGAACTTTTATGACCTTATTTTGTCCATGAAACACTGGGAGAAATCTTTTATATAGTTCTTTTCCATACGACAAGTGACCGCATCTGTCAAACTCTAAAAGGGCAAAAGAAACAAGATAAATGCACCGTACAAGTATGCTGTCGATTCTTTAACATCAGTTTCCCTTGATACCATTTAATTAACTTTCATTTTAAGGCCCAGATTGAAGAATGCTTCAGATATTCAGCTTTCTGTGAGGTGCGGCCAATTTAAATGAAGCTCACGAACTGAAACGCACACTATAAAACACACACAATTCTGAAATGTGCAAGAAACTGAACAGTATTTCTATAGTTTGTTTTTTTTTTACATCTGATTCACCTTAATGCTCAATTGTCCTGAGCACGTTCACATCAGCCAGCAGGTGACTTTCCTTCTTCTTGCTTTATGGCAGATCGCAGACTTATAAATGCATTACTGCTACCTATCTTTAAAATGGCCCGCTGACACTCATGATTGAGCTTTTAGATAGAGGGTCAATGATGCATTTGGGATATTGTGGTGAATCAGAGCTAAAAACCAAACAAACCAACTAAAAAGCAATATAAATACTGTTTAGTTTTTTGCACAGACTGATCATTTCGCGTCTTTAGACCACAGCGCATCATCACGAGCCGCAGGGTTTCATTTGGTTTTCTTTATGTATGTGTTTTACTCTCATAGCTGGTGGTCCCATTGACTGGCATTACACGAATGACAGACTGCAATGGTTTGAGACGAGAGTTTGTAATGATAGAACACTTCATTTGTGTTCTACTGAAGAAACAAAATCACCATCTTGGATCTTGGGGGTAAGCAGATAAATTTAAAATGCTAATTTGTGGGTGATCTGTCCCTTTAAATATGCTGTTGTTTTTGTACTTTCTACTTAAATAGTCCTCTTTTTTTGCAAACATTTAAATGATAATTAATTCATATTAATACAGTAAATTGTGTCCAATTTTTACAGATTTTGTTACAACGAGTAAATAGATAGATAGACAACATAAATAAATAATCTAACCTATGACCTGTGTATATCACTGAATTAATTTTAAAATATATCCAAAAAGTGTAGACTAGATTGATCCAGTCTACATGTTTGCAATGATAAGATGAACTGTTTACACGGTCTTTGGTGTGTGTGTGTGTTGGTTTTTGTGGTTTACAAGGACTTTTGACCTGAATACGTACCAGCATTACAAGGACATTTGGGTTTATGAGGACAGGGACCATGTCCTTATAATTCCGACAGTGTATATGCCTTTCTCTATGTCCCAGAAGTTCCCTCTCAAATTTTCGCGCTATGTCCTAATATACCACAAAACCATGAAATTTTACTATACACAGTGTATCCTCTGAGCTCGTGAGTGCGCCCCTGCAGCCCGGACGCGGTACTACAACTACGTCTTCGAAAATTTGCATATTTTACGCTTGTGTAAGTTTGGAGGGCGCTGATTGGCTAATCGCGAAAACAAGATGGCGCCGGTGGGCGTGGTTACAATTTGCCGAAATTTTTAACTTTGAAGAAGTGAGTTGCAGTTTAATAATTTTTTAAATATTATTTTTATCATTTATCGACTGTGTGAGAATATACATTCATAGGGATCCTGCACGTATTCCTTAAAGTTATCATTATAAAGTATATGAGTGACTTGCAAGCTGTAATCATAGCTGTAATGCTATTAATATAACATTAATCCTAACTGTAAATTTAACACCAAGGCTTATATATGGTTATGTAAATACATATTATTATTGTTAATAGCAATAATAGTAATATCAATACAACCCCGTTCACACGTGCGTCAATCAGAGCGAGCGTGACGTTTTGTAACTTCCTGTTTGATCCTGACGGAATCTCTGCACCTAGAGAAGACACCTGTGATGTGAACCTGTTTGAGACGACCATTATATGAAAGGTAAGTTATGCTGCTATTAAACCGTTTCTCTGAGAGTTTGTAGCTCAGTTTGTGAGTGTTTCGTGGGATCTTTGCGGCTTGTTTTAAGAAGCGGCTCGTTAGTTAGAAAGCAGCTAGCGCATGATGCTAACAGCGCTAACGAATTTACACTAACTGTCCGTCTATTAACTGTAGCGTCTGGCAAGAATTAAAAAATGATTATAATTTTAACTGCTTTTCATTTTTACTGTAACTGTAATAGAACATAGACTGGCCATCATAATAATGTGTTGTCATGACTACAGTCTGTGAAGGGGAGGGGCTTCCACTGAGTACAGTATCCTGACGTGCCTGTTATGTTTAATATTGCTATAGTTTGTAAAATTATCTTTATTTGTTTAGTGCTTTATGGAATAGATTGTCAAATCTTTATTTTTATTAAAACAGACACATCAAATGATGGCTGAAGTGAAAAGGAGAAGGAGAAAACTGAAGCCAGTTGATGAGGCCATACAGTTCTCACTACTACAGAAAGACAAATCTGGTCTTGAAGGAGGATTCATCAATGATTTTAAAGGCAAGTTAAATGTTTTGATTGAACCAAGTTAAAGGCATAGTTCACACAAAAGTGAAGATTTTGTCATCCAGTCACCCTCAATTTTTTTTCTCAAATTTGTGTAAGTTTCTACCATGTGGTGGGCACAAAAAAGATATTACTAACCATTTGATGGCTAGTAAGGGATGACAGAATTTTGTGTGTGTGAACTCTAGTGAGCTAGTGACTATGCCTAGTGTAATAAAGTTGTCTCAGGCTCATTATATGTTGTTCTCACTGCTGTTGTTGTTTAGGGAGAGGTGTGTTTGAGAAAGGAGATTTCCTGCTGGAATATAGAGGGGACCTCATAGATAAAGAAGAATGTGAACGGAGGCAAAGGATATATCATGATGCACTTAAAGTTTATATCTTTGAGTTTCGCTATAATGGAAAGCTTCTCTGGTATGTAAAAGTGGTTGATGTACATGTTTATTGATAATTAAATTATATAATTTAAAAAAAATGGTAGTGGACATGTCTGTGGTCTAAGTGCATATTTTGCTAAAATGATCAGTTATGTGTTTTCAAAGCTTAGTGATGACTGTTAAATGATTGCTGATTACAAAGCATATGATGACGTTTTCAGGACTGATGTTGTCTGTCATTTGTTTAGCATTGACGCAGCCCGGGATGATGGTAAACGATGACCATATGAACCCAAACAGCAGGATGAGAACCATCTCTGCGGATGGAAAACCTCACTCAAAGAGCATCTGTCCTGGTGAAGAGATAACTGCTTCTGACTGGCCATGGCGATGCACGGTACTGAAACCTCTAGACTGTCAATTCTGATTTATTGTATTATAGTAAAGATTAAATGTCATTTATTACTAGGGCTGAATGATTAGTCAGATGCAATGGTAATATGCATTCTGTCAGTAAAGCTGGTTCTGTGATTGGTTGTTAGTCTTCTTCATGTGCTTTCAGATATAGTGCCATTTAATACACAGAGCCATAGATCGCTGACAAGCTACACAATATCACATTCATAATCGATGCTGACGAGATGCACATCACAATCCCATGTGATTTATTGTACAGCCCTAGTTGTTACCCAAGTTAATGTTAGTGACTTCTTAACCATTACATTACAAGCATGTTCATTCCAGTATGTCAGGTTGTGTTTACACCTGTATTATGAGGACCATTGTAAGAACATAGATAAAATGTGACACCAAGACCATGTTTACACCTGTATTATGAGGACCCAGTTTTATGAGGACCATCGTAAGAACATAGATGTAAAATGTAACTTCAAGACCATGTTTTTGTGATGTCCTAATAAAACTGGGTCCTCTTAATACAGGTGTAAACATACACAAAATGTGACACCAAGACCATGTTTACACGTGTATTATGAGGACCATCGTAAGAACATAGATAAAATGTGACATCAAGACCATGTTCTTTGTGTTAACATACACAACCTGATATACTGGAATGAGCGTGCATGTAATGCAATGCATGAAAAGTCATGAACATTATCCTGGATGACACTTAAATAATGAAATACTGATTTGAAATATTGAAATCTTAAAATATTGTAAAAATTGTTATTTTGTATATAACGGATAAAATATCAGCAAGATTATGAAACGTACATATAATTTCTATGCATGTTTTAAATCAGTATTTCATGAACGCATTTATGTCTCAATCAATGTTACAAATGTCTAATTAAATATGTGTTCTTCTGTACAGAAAATGAAAGCGAGCCAGAAACTGAAAAACCACGAAGAGGGCAAAAAGTGGCATGGTCACATGATGAAATTACAGCTGTAATGAAACCTTTTAAGTCCCATGTAAATAAAGGTAAACTGGCCACATGAACTGAATGCCAGCAGTGTAAGTTTTGGCAAGGCGTAGTGCTCAGAACATACGGGATTTTGTTAGAAATCGAGGAATTAGCCTAAAAAGGAAAATGCAAAGTAAGTAACCTAACAGTACATCCTGTGTCTCTTTTGATGCCGTTCTATTGTAATTAGCACATTGGTGGTTGGTGCCTAAGGTTTTTGTTTATTTGTTGAAGTTATTAAAGTTCTTCTAAAACGCATTGGTCCCTCTAATGTTGTGTATTGTGTTTAAGATCCGGTACTCTTTAACCACCTCAGTCCTGGTAATGCAGCATAGTGACCCGTGTGTGTGTTGTGTAAGGTCATGTACCAGTAAAACACCCTGGTCCCTGTAATCCAGAGAACTGACATGTTTGGTGTATTGTAAAGTGAGTGTCCTCATAAATCAGTCAGACCCTGTAAATCATAATTATGAAATGGGCGGGAACATTTTAGGGGGGGCGTGGCAGTCCTTGTGTACCACCAAAATATCAGATTGTCATATTATCCATTTTATTGGTTGTAAAGAAAATCCAAAGTGATATTTGTGTTCTGCAGAGTAAAACAAAATTTTTGATAGTTTTATCATCTCTGTAGGACATTGGGAAAGAGGTGTCCCCTTAAACCACCATCCAACTGGTTTGGCCTTCAATGTCTTGCTAAACCACAAAAACCAGTATGTGTGTGTGTGTGTGTGTGTGTGTGTCAGAATACTTACTCCTGATGAGTAGGGTGTTGCTGCAGTCCCACATTTTAACCCATCTGTACACTTCAAATGGTTTGCTTATGCACCACGCTGCTACAGGATCTTCCCCTCATTCTCAGTCCTACAAGGGATAAAGTGAAAATCAAGTCAATTAGCAAAAATCCTCTGCTCTGCGCTCGT